>NC_084790.1:23345560-23649487 GCF_028858725.1 Colius striatus
GTTAGACCTGAGAAGTGTTATTGAAAACATAACTTTCCACAAAATTTTAAGATTAGAAGCACTTAAGAAGACTTCCTTCTTCTTCCTTCAACATCTAAGACCTAGTGTAACTGCAGCCATGTTCTACCTCATTCAGATTCTGGCACAGTTGCTCATTAGATGGAGATATAAAACAAAACTGTATTTGACTGAAGTTCCTAAAAACTGAAGAGAATACCAGTAGCACAGGCTTACTGCATCCATTCTAGTAATCCTCTAATTATTCATTCATTCATTCATTCACTTACCCACTCATTCATTGCCACTAAATCAATGGGAAAACCTGGTACAACTGCTACACTGACAGATCAGCTAGGAATAATTTTATATCCTACAAAGATGAACATGTATAAGCATGTGACGTAGTGCAATTAAAACAACAAATTCCAAGCAAATAAGTTACTTCAGAAAATTCAAAAGACTAATCATTTTGATTATTTTTTAATAGCAACGTGAAGTTCTGCATTTATCGTCTGATGAAACGTCTGAAATGCATTGTGTGCATTCAAAAGCAGTCTAGGCTTCTGAATAGGACACTATAAACCTGATTTCAACAGATTGAAAACAAGATGTGACAAGCAGTTTGACACTGGCCCTCTACTAATTTCCGCTATTTGTTAAGAGGCACGTCTGAATGGAAATAGCTCAGCAGAATGGGTCAGTATGGTTGAGGCCATGTCAGTCCACACATAAAAACCACAGTATTGGAGAGAATAAGCAGCCATTGATTTCTACTGAAAGCCCCCAGAGTCTGGGGAAAGCAGCCAAAATGAGGCACCAGCTGCTCTCTGCTGGAAGTCTTTTGTGAAAGAGTGAGGGAAGAGAGAGAAAGCTGGTGAGTCTGAAGCAGAGACAAGGCAGAAATTGGGAAAGAAGAGGTGCTGCTGAACTGCCTCAGCAATGCTTCATTCCCCACAGTTAGCATTCTCTGAAAAATGGAGCAGGAGAAATACACCGCAAAACTTCTCTCTCTTTTATTTAAGCAGTGTAATGGGAATGGTTCCAATGGGAATTTCTCATGGTCTTTCACATTCCCTGAATTCAGCTGTATGGCTTTGAGTGTGTGTGTGTGTGTTTAAATACTGCTCCAATGCAATACGTATATGCAGCAAAAAAGGAACAAGTCCTCAGTGTGATTGCAGCTCCTCATTTGCATAATTGCATTATGACATCAATTTTAAGAAGATAATAAATGGAGGACATTTTGTTTGAAGTTTTTGCCCGTAAGGCAAAAATCTTCCCTATGGCTTTTTAAGAACCTCCATAATGATTTCATGGTAGAAATCATAGTGAAAGTCTTAGTAATAAGTCTTGCATCTATCCCAGACACTGCAGGCAGTGCATCCTGCAATGGAATACAATATTCATGAAGGAGTTCCAAGTGAGCAGTTTTAAATGGTCTGAGAGTCTGAAATGGTTCCTACTTCTCTTCCTAGGCCATCACGCACAGGAAGGGGAGCAAGTGGAACAGTTTCAGGCCAACACTCTGACTTAATGTGGGGTCCAAAATCTAAATCCTGCAAAACTGTGTTAGCCTTATTCAAAAAGGAGATCTTTTGAACAAAAGCAATTACTTAAAAAGGCTTATTAGCACAGTTGGCCGAAGCCAAGCAATATCTGATCAGCAAATGATCTTTGAAGTCTGCACAGAACTTTAAATAAGAAACTTCGTGTGCCTTTAGTTGTAAACAGCTCTAGAGACATCCCATCAATGCTGATGACATGAAAAATGTAGTAGTTTCTCAGTTATGTAAAGTCCCCACAACACCTACAGATGCTGCTTTTTCAACATAGTTTTTGCAAGTTTGATTTTTACCAATGGTGGAAGTTACTAGAAGGTTAATGTTACACTGCTGGACATATCTTGGTGTACTGGATCGAAATCAGGTTTAGAGGGCCTTACTACTAAGAAACTGCTTCTGGAGCAACATGTGTGCATAGCTGAGAGTATTGGACTACACCTCAAAGTAACAAAATTCTGAACTGCTCATCGAACAGTGGGATGACAAGGTAAGCAGGTTATGTCTTATCAACTCTCTAATTGCAGGTATAACTTGGCTTTCTCTGAGTGTTTTGAATCTTGACCACTTTGCTTTGTTATGCTTGTTCAGATCATATGATTTACCTCTAAATACAATTCTCTTGCCTGTTGTAAAGAGTCATCCCCTGACTTTTTCTAACTACTTCTCACTAGCTTCAACTCTAGTACTCCTAATCTTTTGTTCTGCAAACCCTATGTTTTCTTGCTTCAAAGCTTGCAAGAATCTACCAGGCTACCAACAAATTCTCTTCTATCTTCTGCTTCACTGAGGATTTTGCGAAAAGTAATGAATATAAATAAGAAAACACATTAAATATGTGTGTGATGATTTATGTTTTGTATTACCATCTATACCTTTATGCTGTAATATTCTTCCACTGTCTTTGCTATTGTACCTCATCCTCTCTACATTTAAAAGAAAATGTCTACTGTGTTCTCTGCTTTTTTTACTCTTTCACAGAACTACTACAATAAGGAAACACTGCAAAAGAATGCAGGGACAATAGGCAGGAAAGATCTACAGTTATTGACTGTAAGCTGAACTGCAAAGGCAAGGGATACACATACATATGTTTATGATTACAAAATTCGGACCCAATTTAATTTTGGATTCCCATCACCCTAGTATTTTTGGCCCTGATCATCACAGTTAGGGCTATGAACCTCCCAAAACTCTGTGTATTTGCAATGCGCAGTCTGGATATCTCACCGTTGTAGGATTGGAGCCAGTGGAAAACTAAGTATCATAGAATCTCAAGTAACTCAATGGTCTTAAACGGCATCAAATTATCTTCATTCAAGCAATAAAACATTCTGACCAAATGCCAGGACTGCATGCTCCCGTCATTTTCATTCATGCTTCAGGAACCTGAACTATTCCACTAGAAAGTTTAAAAAGACTCAATGTGAAGACAACATTTAAAAATCCCTAGGCACATATAATCACAAGAAAGTATATCTTTTCACTATGTGTTGTTGGCTGTGTTGTTGTGTTTTAGGTAGAGAGGCACAAAATCAAGCTGAAGAAATTTTGCTTAAATAAACTGAAGCAGAAGAGTAAAAACACAAGACAAGAACAAGGTGTTCTGGGGTTACTCTGTATGCTTATAAGATGGTGTTGAGATAAATAACAGAACAATAGTAAAAGCATATTATTCTAATTGAAAAAATATGACATCCTGCTCAGACAGCCTGGGATATCTTTGTCCTACGGCATGTCTGAATACATCCATTTGTGAAAATCATTAAATTCATCCAGAATAATCTGTTTCCCTGCCACAATGTTACGCAGATTTATTGGAATATGCATTAAAAATGTTCACATTGTTTAGCAATTGTCATCCACTTTATAAATATCCCCTATTCCAAAATCTTGGAGTACAATTTATAATATGGTGTAGTAGTGCCCTGGATATGATTCATCAAATTTCTTCATTTCCATCAAGAACACACTTTATCGTATTATTTCTTCAATCATTTTTTTTTTTTTTAAACCCAGTGACTGATTTAACACACATGACACCCTTAGATCTCCAGTATGTTTCCCTCATCATATATCATACCCATCTATGGGATACCCAGTTCACTACAATGGTTTGTATTCTCAGCTTGTGTGGATAGACAAAGCGATTCAATATGGCCATTACTGTTTACATCTGCTAAAAATCAGGACTGTAACAGTATGATATATTATTACGTATTAGAAAATGTAATTTAATTGGAAGAGGGCAAATTAAGGTCACCTTTTAATACAACGCTTCCCCTATCACAGAGCGGAAGTGTGCATGTGTGTTTATAAATAGATACATATTTATAGGCAGAGAAATACACATTTAGAGGGAAATGGAAATAATGACAGTCATGACTCTGAAAAAGTTAGAACCTATATCCCTTAGAAAGGCTGCAATGCAGAGGTCTATACCTCTATTTATTAAAACATTTATCATCCCAATTGCATTTCTAAAAATAAAATATGTAATGCAGTTCAATTGGCCTTCACTTTGAGATTTTCTCTCCATAGAGAATTCCTAAAAGCATAGTGAAGAACCATAAAGATTAGATCACAATAGTTATAATAAGATGAGTTAGATTTAATGGGAAACATTTACCTGAAAATCTTCACATGAAGTTCCGAAGTATTGTTTTTTCAGAGAAATTGAATAAAGAGATGAACATATAGTGATGTGGAAAAATTCCACACCATGCTCCACAGACATTCCCCAGTGCAGAAAAACATTTGATATTTCAATATAGCGTTAGAGATTTGTGAAGAATGCAGTAGAAAGGATCATCTTAAAAAGCAGCCAGCAGTTGAATGAGAAGAACAGAACTTGGGTAAGGGTTATTTCACTGGCTGATAGTCTTGCAACTACTCTTGGCACCAGATTCAGACTACTGAGTGACATAGTCACTTTGCTTCTTTCAAAACCATCTGGCATGTAGCAATTTTAGGAGAATCAATGGCTGCACAGGTCTGCAGGGTCCACTGTGTCACAGTTACAAGACCATACATCACCAAACTATCTGTATCTGCTGCTATAAGATAAAGTCTGTTTTGAAAGAAAATAAACTTTATTTACATTTTTATTAGAACTGAGATCAGCTCTTGAAAAGCAAAAATTACACCATGTAGTTATCTTGGCCTCAATCCTAAAAGTCTTTGTGCCACATCAGGAGTGCTCTAAATGGCTCAGCTCAACAAAGAGTAGACACTACGGTTGCATTTTTTTGCACTGTCTTTCCAGGAGGTGCAGTGCAAAACACTCTACCCAAAAAGCAAAGCAGATTTTACTATTCACTTTTGAGACTGCCATGTGATCTAATATTTTTGAGTATACTGAAGATTAGCTAGTGTCAAATGGTTTCTTAACATTGAGTATCTCTAAAACTCAGAACCCCTCATCATGCTTTATCTATGCACTCTCCATCATACTCAGATTTTAATAAGAATAGTACTTGAGCAGTATGTGAACCTACATAAAAGGAACACTCATGAAAAAAAATATCCAATCTTTCACCATTGACACAACCATATACAGAGATTAAGGTGAAAATCTGTTTCTGTGTTCAAGAACAAGGTTAATACTGGTAGTTTCAATGAAACTTGAATCACTGGTGAGCCCTGCTCATTTGACTTCAGAGACAGTAAGTACTATGTAGGGCAAAACCAGGTGTTAGAGAAAAGAGCATCATATACTACTCTCTACTGGGAACTCAATGATTAGCTATTTCTTATCACTGCAGACTCAAGTATCCCCACAATTTGCTGCTGGTGTCTTTTCTTATACTCTTTGGACAGATCTTCAATCCTGTTGCCCCTTACACACAGAGAAAAGCAGTTGACACCAAAAGTGGGGTGAAATTCTGAAGTATTTGTTCTCACATAATGAAAATGCTCAAGCTGTAGGCATCCTCTTAAGTAGTGACTGATGAGAACTCCCAGTCAGAGGTTACATTAACCATAAACCTACTCTGCAAGAACAGGTAAACTACCTAATATTTTGGCAGACAAAAAAAAAAAAAAAGAAAGATAAAATTATTGGGGTGAATATTGCATGCTGTTCACAGCTGCTTGAAAGAATTCTGAGCAAAGTTTTCCCAGCATAATTTTACATTTCAGGCAAAGCTTCAAACTTATAGCAATTTTTTGTCTCTAGATCAACTCAAGGCAAGAAAACCACAAGTCTCTGGACCACATTTTTACACTCTCTTTGTTACAGGAGTCAATAATGGCAATTTGGCAGAATTCATGTGGGTAAATGATAGACAGTGTCAGTATTTTCCTGTTTCTTTCTAAAAAGCAATTGTCATGATAAATGATCAAGGACAGAGAAGAAAAATTAAGTCAAATACACCTTTTTGTACAACTAATGGGCTTTTGCACCATTTTCCTACCAATACTGTCTACCGTCTCTGATTCTGATTGTGAATTTTCTCCTATCCTCTTTTCTTTTTTCCTGGTTCTCACTTTGCTATCCTATTCCTCTTCTCTAGCTGTTCAGCTGCTCAGTCTCACGTTTTTCCCAATGTTTTGTTCATTGTCCAACTTCATTTCTGTCTCCAGTCATTCTCCCTTATCCCTTAGGGTCACATTTCCCACAACCAGATGATGGCCTCCGTCAGTCCAAACAAAATTAAAATTCTCTGTGCAGTTCAAAATTTGTGAAAATTTCATGCCATTTATTTAAAAGGATAATAAATATTAAGTGATCAAAAAAAGGCTGCCAAATAAAAAATATTTTAGTATTGCTTGCAGTCTTTTGAAGATTTGCTTAGAATCACAGAATCATAAAATGGTAGGGGTTGGAAGGGACCTCTAAAGATCACCTAGTTCAAAGCCCCTGCTCAAGCAGGTCCACCTAGATCAGGTTATTCAGGAACAAGACCAGGTGGATTTGGAAACCTCCAGAGAAGGTTACTCCTTGGGTGACTTGTGCCAGAGCTCTGTCACCAGAACAGTAAAAAAGTTTTTCCTTAAGTTTAAGCAGAACATTTTATGTTCCAGCTTCTTAGCCCTTGTCCTGTCACTGAACACTACAGAAAAAAGGACTGCCCCATCTCCTTGACATACACCTCTTAAATACTTGTATTAATGAGATTCCCCCCTCAGTTTCCTCTCCTCCAGGCTGAACAGACCGAGATTCTGTAGTTCTTCCTCATAAGAAAGATGCTCAAGTCCCCTGATCATATTGATGGCCCTTTGCTGGACTATCTCTAGGAAGTTCCCTGTCCCTCTTGAACTGGGGAGCCCACAACTAGACACAGGACTCCAGATGAGGCCCCACCAGGGCTGAGGAGAGGGAAAGAAGAACCTCCCTTGACCTGCTGGCCATACTCTTCTTGATGCATCCCAGGATGCCATTGGCCTTCTTGACCATGAGGGCACATTGCTGGCTCATAGTTACTTATAAACCAGGGCTCCCAGATCTCTCTCTGCAGAGCCAAGTCCTGGCCCTGCATCCTCACCCATATCTACAGCTTCTCCTGCTTGTTCCCCAGTCTGTGTGCATTGGTGTACAGGCAACAGAGAGGCTTACTTAAGCAGACAAGTTTCCCTGGATGGGTACAGGAGGGTTCTTCTTCATTTGATGTTCCCTCAAGGCAGTCAGCCTTCTGCTTATTGACTTGGTAAGGGACTGAGGAGCACTTATCATTGCATTTCTTGCTTTGGTCTGTTTCCTTGTTGGACAGCATAGCATATGCTTTTCTCTTTTGCATCCTGTCTCCCAGGTTCTTCAGTTTAAAACCCTCTTAGTCAAGTTGGTCAGTCTATTCCTCAAGATACCAATGCCCTTGTGAGAGATGTATTCCATCCTGTCCTATCAGATTGCAGTCACTGAAGAAGGTACCATTACCATAAAAACCAAAACCTTTCCATCAGCACCAAACTCTAAGCCAGGAGTTAACTTTCATGATTTTTCTATTATCGACTGCACCCTTTTCTCTGGTAAGCCAGGATGGATTAAAAGATAACTTGAGCTCCTGTTCCCTTCACTTGCTTTCCAAAGGTTTTCTAATCCCCCTTGATTGTGGTATCATTCATACCCACATGGAAGAGGAGTAGAGGAGAGATAGCCCACGTCCCTGACAAGACATGACCCTCTCGACCACATCTTGGATCTTGGCTCCCTGCAGGTAGCACACCTCTTGTGACTCCTTGTCTGATCGACAGATGGGTATTTTGGTCCCTTTTAGCAGTGAGTTACTCACAATCAGCAACCATCTCGTCTTTTTAGGGTGCCTGCTGCCAGTTGCCAATAAAGCAGTTGGTGGTAGATTGGTTGTTGAAGTGTCCCCACCCAGACCTTGCTCATCTGTCCTCCACTATTAATGCTTCAAATTTGTTTTTCATTGGGACACTGGAGGGAGGGTTACAAAGTGGAGTGCTGCTTTTTGTGTCACCAAGGTCCAAGACATTTCACTTCAATGGAGGCCGATGTCTGTTTTTGGAATCATTTATCAAGCTCTAACTCTGCTCCTCTAATACTTCAGAGCCTACTTATAGTTTCGTGCAGCTCCTTTACCTGATGCTGCAGGTCTTGGACTTGATGACACCTATCACACCTTAGCAAGACATGCACCTAAACACCCCTTGCATCCCATCTGCACTGAAGCATCCTTACTATCCAACTCCATCTGGGTGTATGCACCAATCTTTTGCAGGGCATGCTCTCTCTGAATCCCAGCTTTAGCTTTCATGTGAGTGCTCACCATCTTGTCAGATTGAGACCAGAGCATTCCCCCAGGTTGTGACTCTCTGTGTGGGTAGTGGGTTGTTCTCTGCCTGCTCTCCCTGTGCCAACTGCTGTGCCAGGCCCTGGCTGCTGCACTTGTCCACCACACTCTGCGAGCAGCCACTTGAGCTCCCCAGGGGCTGTTTAAATTCCCCACTGTGGCTGCAGCTCTGCCTCCTGGCAGGACTGTTCCCTCACGAGAACTGTGGCCCCCAGCAGTTCTCACTGCTCCTCCATTTTCCCTACTCTGGGAACCCAGTGCTCTCTCTGACCATGCATTAGTCACTAAAAATGGGCCTCACTGATGCTGCATGTCTTGCCAACATCATCAACAACTTCACCAACAGTACTTCTTATCAAGACAATTAATGAAAGTAGGAGAAAAAAGTCAACTTTGGTGAACCCAATTCTACTAGAATTGAGTTAAAGACATCGGTGACAAGATCAGAATGGGTAGTAGTGCAATGAGTCAGTGATACCATATGGCATGGAAAGCAAGCATTCAACTCTGGTAAGAAAACAGGCTTCACTGGTTTTCTCAGTTATGGTTTGACACAAAATGATTGGGGAAAAGAGTTTAAAGAAACATTCTTCTAAATAAATTTTCCTTCTTTGTCGGTACTGTACCTATTAATTTCTAGGATGTGAATGAAATGGAAAGGAAATGTGAATTGCTGCCAAAAACTCGTTAACTGACATCCCAGAAAAATATGAAAGAGCATTCATCAATGGTACTCTGTACAAGACCTTGGAGTGTGCTGGATAGACTGACGTTTCTCTTACATTACTATATGAATACAAACTGAGAATAGAAAAATTGCATGAAAGTCCAAATTCAGTTACATACTACTCTTCCAAGTCACTCACTGGAAGAGAAACTATTGGAAAAAACCATTTTTCATACTAGATTTTCAAGCTCTTGGACATAAACATTCAAATTTAGAGTTTAGATACTCATTCCTTTATTTTTACCAGAGCAAATTTTCATGAGCCCTTGAACCAATTCAATCTTATTCAGAAAAAACTTGTAGTAAGGACATCAAAGTATTGGTCAAATAAGGAAAATTGGGATCAGGCACTCTTGAAATAGGAATTAAGATGAAGCAGACTGAAAAAAGAGCATATGTTTCTTATAGCTATTTTGCCAATACTAAACATCCTGCAAGTATATGTTGAAATCTGTCTGAAAATCTCCTAAAGCTGTAGCCAGGGGTTCCAAGGTATTCAAGCCATGCAGCCTGTAACACACATAATGCTGAAACCTGGTGCTTTCCATAACTTAGCTATGAGCTTTTTGTTTTGGAACCATCTCTTCTCTCCCCTTTTGCCCTTCAACCCATAGGCCAGTGCAGAGCTAGAGAGGCATTTTCTGCTTACCCATCCCTTTGTCACTGGGCTCACATAGCCCTTTCCCATCTAAATACTAATGTATTTAGCCATAACAGATTGAATTATACTCCTAGGGAAAATTCAATGTGAAAGGATAATAACATCGTCATAAAATAGTAACTAACTTCAATAAAATTCCGCTAATATTATAAATTAGAACGTTCATAAAAAATTACAAAAAAATAGAGATATAAATATCATCTGGTTTACTCTCCAAAATACTCTCTTGATCAGCTTCAGCAGACATGAATTTTCTGAATGCTGATATAAGAACGGAAAAGAAACCAAGATGTACTCCCTGAAAACAACCTCACAGTAAAAACTTGCTTTTTTTTCTTTAAATAGGGATTTCTGGGAATGGGATTCAGAATCATTGCATTTTTCCAATATATTTAATGGTTTTCTTTCTTACTTTTATTTCAGAGGATAGTTACCAAGTCATCCAATAAAGGACTTAAGACTCTGGACTCTATGACTTGTGTGAGACTGCTAAATATACACCTCTTTTAAGGCAAAGTACCAATGCTTCATGTTTCCTTTCTGCTCTGGAAGGAACATGTTAGATTGAAAGAGAATTGAAACTTTCATACAAAAAAAAAAGATACACTTCTTTGTAGCTGGGTATCTATAGTTTATTTTTCACCACAAACTATATATTCCATTCATCCTCTAGTAAATATGGGGCAAAAGCCTCCAACAAAACCCACTAAATTTAAAAAAATTGTATTAGAAATCAAGTGTAGTGCTGACCATCACCTATAACATCCTGCACATGCACTAATTGTAGTCAAAGTTCTATAATTTAAAGATTAATAGTCTGAGCTGTAGGTTGTACTTCCCCCCCCCCCCCCCCCCCCCAATAATCTTCAAGCAAAAAGCATGGAACGTAGTAGTTCAGAAAGTTAAATACCTGCCCAATTTTTTTTGCTAGAAGGAATAAAAATCCTGTCATGATAAAAGGAAGCTTTGAAGCTAGACTGTAATGGGCTTCCAACTTCAGGTATGATAACAAGAGAAACAGCATAATGGTAGGAAAAAGCAAGATAGAGGTCATTGTCACTCCCAGTTATATCATATTCTGTACAAGCTTAAAAGTAAAGATGCTATGGATTTTAAATATACAAAGCACCTGTAGACTTTTATTATCTTTCTTGGTGTATGTTTCAATTAAAAAAAATGACAAAATTGAAGAAGTAATTGTACAGTTCTGCTTCTTAGGCTTTCCACTCTGCTATACTACTTCTTGTTATTTGTCTTAGTTTGTATGCAATATTGCCATAACTATGACTCAGAGGGAGGTATGCATTCTGCCCTTGAAGTGAGTTTGAGATATTTATTGATTGATTGATTTCTAAAATGCACTTATCTATCATGTTCTGAGAGAATGGTTAGAATTTAAGATATAAATAGATACTCATGATCACACGTGTCCCAGTATTACTTTAGCAATTACTTGAATTAGTAGAAGAAACTTGTTCTATGCTCTGAAGGTCAACAAAATCAAGATGTGATGGTGGATGGTATAGTGTAGGTTATACTGCTGCCAGCTGTCTTCAAATAAAGTCTTCCTAGTACTGGACTACTCAGTTTGGGGATTGATGTTTGTTTCCAGTAAGAATTGTGTGTAGTTTTGAGCAAGGATGGGTAGGGAAGAATGTTATGTATGGGTCCATTGCTTCTGTACCCACAGAAGCATGTATGGGCGTATTCTATAATGCAGTAGGGCAGTGAGCTGAGGTGAAAAAACAAGGGACACTGAGCTATGAGAATGTAGATAAAATTGATTGCATCTGAACCAGTGTAGAAAAAAAAGGAAAGAAGTAGTACAATACCTTCCAGACCTTTTTTCAGCATGGAACATTAACGTTTAGAGTTCTGGTTTTAATAGGAAAATTTATCTCAGCTCATACTAACTTGACAATTGATGCAAATTAGAAGTAAGGGCAACAGCCCAGGTTTGATGCATTCTCCATCTGGTTCAGTTGAATCTGTCCACTACCTTATATTCTGGGGGCTTAAACATTCATGATTTTGAAAACAGCTGGATGAGTTAAGATTTGAGACTAGACTAGCCTTTACCTAGAGCTCCATTTCTTTTCATTAGTCTGTATTAGGTGCTCTGCTGCAGATTTACAGATTCTGATGGCTTCCCTCCCATGGTGTGATAAATGAGCCTCACAGCTTATAACTTAGCTGTTAAGCCCAGATGGCAGTATATCCACTGCAAAAGTTAAAAAAAAAAAGGCAGACAATCGGCAGGTCATGGAAAAAGAAAGAATGAGGAATAAATTGAGTCAAGATATCTCTAAAGCATACTCACTTTGACTTGTTCAGTCTGAAGCTTCCCTTCTGTGGTTAAGAGTGCCTGCTAACATTGCCTATACAAAACAGTCCCCTATAAATGTCTCCCTCCATGTTTGCTGTAGCTTTCGGAGGTTCAAAGTGCATCCTGATGACAACATTGTGGACATCAAATTAATTCATGTCACTCTTTTTAGGATGTATCATATGCTTACTTACAAACTAGGCATAAAGTATATTAATCATAAACATTGTAAAGTGGAAAAAAAGGGGAAAAAAGCTCTCATATTGGTAAAGAAAACTTTGTCTATAAACAAGACAACAGACTTCCATGGGATTAATAATTAATATATTTTATCTCATTCAGGGCATTTCAGAAAGTCCATTATACTGTATTTGCTGTATAGTCAGTAAATTTTGTAGCTCTTAAAACCCATGAAATGAAAGATAGTCTTGAAAAGCTGTAACACTATCAACACATTAATATTTATGTAGCTCTTTTCATGACAAACATTTCAAAGTGCTCTCCAGTAAAAGAAAATGTAATAAAGCATGAACAGAATGTAGATGACTATAAGTCAAAAGGTCACTGGAAAAGACAAATCAAATGAATCTGTTTGGCTGAGGGACTAACCAAGTTCACCTAGTTAACTCTTCAAAATCTTGTGGTCCTTTCCTAAAGCTCCGCCTTGCCAAGTTTTAGAGATAATCTCTCAAGAATCAAAAACTAGTCAAACAGTCATAGCAAATGAGGGAGACATGTTGAGGCCACTTCAGCATAGTCACATAAGAAGTTCCAAATAAGTACTGAGCATACAGAATCCTTCTTTTTATTAGTCATTTATATAACTGATAAAAAATGTAGCTCTTGAAACTTAAAAAAGAAACACACCACAGCAGGAAACCATTGATATAAATTATATTTATTCCTTTACCATGATATGGTCATTCATGAATGAAAAATAAATGTAGTAAACAAATGCTCTCTAGCATGTAACTACTGATTCTCTGAGAGCAGCTTGTCTTCGGCAAATTTTCTTTCTTTTTTTGTTTTAAAGAATTGTGTATCATTGTTAAAGGATCCCTCATATCTGATGAATTTCTTCAGTGCCTGTTTAAGTTTATGATTAAAGAGAGGAGACAAACCTCAGATCATGAGTACACACAAGAAAACTGAACACCTTTTATCAGAAGAGATTAGAAGACTAGAGCTTCTTTTCTTAACTTGGCAATACCACATGACAGGGTTGGGTATGATGCTGAATCTTCTCGTGATATAAAATCTTCCACAATAGGGTCTGGGGTTTCTGTGGCTATTGCAGGAATATAGATGGCTTTTAGAATCTAGCTGCAGCAAAGATCATTAGAAAAGATGCACATCTACAAAATGATCGGTTTATTATTTGTACTCATTAGAAGCCAAAGAAGGGTCTCTTTTCTAATGGAATTACAGAACCAGCAAGCTCCTCTAATGGTTAATGTTTATGGCTTTGTGTACTTGACCTTTTGAAAAAAGAAAAAGAAAAAGGAAATCTATGGACATGGGTCATGGTTTGACATGACGCTGTTTCTGGTAATTGGAAAGGGGATGTAAAGATGGCTCCTGCAAGAAATTGCTTGAAAATCTCCCCAGCTCTGAGCCAGACCCACTTCTGAGGCTGAGCCAATTAGATGCCTCCGCAACCACTTTTTAAGAGGAAGCTGTTACTTCTTGTTCTGTCCTTCCTTCTCCAGTTGGTGGTGGTGCAAGGAGTTAGAAGAGAGAAGCAGCTATGTAGACCCCAAGGTCAATGAGGGAAGAGAGGAGGAGGTGTGCTGGAGCAGAGACTTCCCTGCATCCTGTGGAGAGGACTAGTGAAACTGAGATTTGCTTGCACTTCCTTAAAGACCCTGCATCAGGGGCAGTGACTATGCCCAGAGGAGACTGTGTTTCATTTGAGGGACCCTATATTTGCAGAAGCTCTAACTGCTGGGAAGAATCCATGCCAGAGAAGTTCCTTAAGAACTGTGTCCCATGGGAGAGATCCCATATTGGAGCAGGGGAAGAATGCCAGGAGTCGTCCTCATCTGAGAGGACAGAAGCGGCAGAGCCCATCTGTGAGAGACTGACCACATCCCCCATTCCCTGCGCCTCTGAGCCATTGAGTGGGGAGGAGGTAGAGATATCTGGAGAAGCGAGCTGAGCCTAGGAAGAAAGGAGGGATGGGGGAGGGAGATCTTAAAGTACTGATTGCATTTTTCTCATCATCCTGCTCTCTTTTTGCTTTTTGTTCTGCTCTGTTTCTTATAGGTAGTAGAATAAACTTTCCTACTTTCCTCTCTAAGTCAAATATTGGAGTCTGTTTTGCCTGGAACTGTAACTGGCAGAGAGCCCTCCCTGACTTTGTCTCAATCCACAACATCCTTGGTTATCTTTTTTTTCCTTCCATTCCACTGGGGCCTCTGCTGTCCTAAGGAAGGTGGGGGTGAATGGGGGGCACCGAGTGAAAGACTGTCATGGTGCTTCATTGCTGCCTGGGCAAAACCATGACAAACTGTCTACTTGTATTTGGTTGCTGGCAGACATTATGTTTTCTGCTTTTAATTGGAACACATTCCATTTTTGTATAGGTATCTGTTTTTCATATTCAGCTCTCTTACTAATATAACTTCATTTTGTTTGAGTAGTTAGATTTATTCAGTAATTTCACAAAATTCCACTGAAATTCACAGGGGAGCAGGAGTCATTCACTATAATTGAGAATATTTTATAGTTTAGCTACACATGAGCTCACACTGGTTTTCAAGTCTGCATGTTGTGCCAATATTGACTTTATAACTATCACAAGACAGTCAGAACTAAAACTAAATGTAATCTTATTTGAACTACAGACTTATCTTTGACAGCCATAGTTATCTTTCAGCCACCTATGCCAATATCTCTTTCCATCCTATAGATTTTGTTTAAACACCCAGAGATACACAAGACTACAGGGTTTATCCCTGAAGCATTTTAGAAACACTCTGATTTTCTTAACAATAATAAGCATTTTCACTCTTTTACACTGGCTGATTCCCCAGAAGGCTGTACTGCCATTCAGCAAGATTTCGACTGGCTTGAGAGTTGGTCAGAGAGGAATCTTGTGAGGGTCAACAAGGACGAGTGCAGAGTTCTGTACCTGGGGAGGAACAATCCCATGCACCAGTACAGGCTGGGTATTGATTTTCTGGAGAGTGGCTTTGTGGAGAGAGACCTCAGAGTACCGATTAATAATAAACTGAACATGAGACAGCAACGTGCCCTCATGGGCAAGGTGGCCAATGTCATCCTGGAATGTATTAAGAAGGGTGTTGCCAGCAGATTGAGGGAGGTTCTGCTCCCCCTCTCCTCTGCCCTGGTGAGACTTCATCTGAAGTACTGTGTCTAGTTCTGGACTCCTCAGCTCAAGAGGGACAGAGAACTGGAGAGAGTCCAGCACAAGGCCACCAAGATGATCAGAGGACTGGAGCATCTTCCTCATGAGGAAAGGCTGTGGGAACTAGAGCTACTCAGCTTTGAGAAGAGGAGATTTAGGCGAGGCCTCATTGATACTTACAAGTATTTAGAAGATGTGTGTCAAGAGGGTGGGGCAGCACTTTTTACTATTGTATCTACTCACAGGAAAAGGGGTAATGGGATGAATCTGGAACACAAGAAGTTTCATTTAAACATAAAGAAAAACTATTTCACTGTGAGGGTGATGGAGCAGTGGCACAGGCTGCCCAGAGAGGTCGTGGAGTCTCCTTTTCTGGAGGTTTTCAGAACCTACCTGGATGCATTCCTGTGTGACTTGATCTAGGTGGACCTGCTTTAGCAAGGGGGTTGGACTAGATGATCTCTTCCAACCCCTACCATTCTATGATTCTATGATCCTATGATTCTATGATCAGGACATTTTGGTTTTACAAATAAGTTACATGGAAGATGTGGAATCTAGAGGACTATTTAGTATACTATAATTTTAATACAGGTCTCAGTGATGCTAGAGAACATATGCTGAATATTTACTGCATTATATATTATTTACTGAAGTAACTCTCCAATCTAATGGCATTCAAAAGGCCAAATGTTTTAGTTAACCAGTGTGACTGAAGAAACAACCAGAGACAGAAACTTCTTCTTTTTGTAAACACAAGTTATCTCTTTTAGAGGTCAATAATCACAAAGAAATGTCCCTATGAATGGAATACAAAAAGCAAGTATTTATTTTCTATATATATTTTGAGTTCTATATGCTCTTTGGTTTTCAAAACTGTGTTTGATCTTTAATGCTTTGCTTAGGAAACACTATGAAAGGTAAGAGTAAAAAAAATAGCAACGCCAATATAAAACAGGATATCATCAAAGATCTGAATCCTGGTGAACACTATATACACTGTGGAACAGTGACTATGTAGGGGTGTAGGAGAAGAGGTCCCATCAATCACACAGTCTCTGTTGGTGAACATAGATAAAACTGAGAGAGCTACCTCATTTTAGTACCTCAAAAAGATCTGTAATCCTATTCATCATCTAGGTTTTTTAGTCTCATGAGCAGATGATAATTTCTAATACAAAATCTGATTTTTTTTTTTTTCCTAAGTTAGGAATGAAAGTATGAAAAATGCACCCACTGAGAGAAAGACAAAAATGGAACTCCATTGGCACAAGTCTTTTGCCAGGCTTTATAATGCTCAAGGCTTGTTCTAATATGAAATGCAACTACACACATGAAAAGTTTTGCTTAGAGGTGTCGATTCTAAAACGCCTCAATTTTTTTAAAGGTAAGAAAAAAGGTGTATGCAGTTTCTGAATCCCAGAGTAGACTAAGACAGTGATATGACCTGTATTATAGCATCCATGGAATGAGTGTTATTATAGAAGACCAATAGTAATATGGCAGAGTCTGAGCAGATCTACTTAGCATACATTTTAATGTAAAATCCATACTCTGAACTTGAATCAAACTAAATAGGAATGTGAATTTAAGAGTTGGGATGTTCTGACTTAGAAAATACCAATACATATCTTTCACTCAGCAGGCATTTCTTCAGAGTTACTGAGTCCTTCTGCTGTGCTATCTTTCTGTAGGGACATGGATTAATGACAGTTACTCTAGGCTACGTGGTGAGTACATATTGCTTTTCAAGAGCAGACTCAAACACAACTTTGTGGCCAAAATACATTACCTGACATATCGTTTAGTCATATCCTGTAGCTGTATGATCATCTTGAAAGTGCATTGATTAACGGTTCATGGAAAGAAGTGAAGATTGCTTACTTTGTGGTGAGGAATGAATTCTGGCATATTCAAACTTTATGCAAGTATTTAACAACATGTATGAACAGAAGAGGAGATTGTTTCTCTATCTTACCCATCAGGTTATCAAAGCTCAGCTATCTGAGAGTTATGAATTGCAGACTCCAGCTTTTCATGAAAGTTTTACCATAATTGCTGTGAGAGTGGATTAATCCAGGAGGAAACTAAAGAGCTCCAAATCTGGCTCTGCAGAAATTAAAGAAAACAAAGCAAGATGGTATTTCTTTTGACAAACAGTGATTCTAGGGAGCATTGAAAAAGTTAGCTTAATTTACCAAGAAACAAACTGGGAAGTCCCGTTCCTCTTTGAAAATACCTGCATAGTTTTACAGCATCATCTGGAGACTACTTTTTACTCCTTAAAATTCTGAATATATTGAGAACATGAAGAACTTCTACAAATGTATATATCAAATCCATGTGGGAAATAAAAGAGAAAAAAACATACAACCTGTATAATACACATAAATATCCAGGGTATCCACCTAGTGTTTCAAGTGAAGGGACATGAATTACAGAATTATTATTAAAAGTTTATGTAGAGAGATATGTTGGAATAATGCAAGCTTTAAGATCTCGAGGCTCTCTGTTTACTAATTAGTAAACTATACTTTGAGGATTGCTCCACCAGCATAAGAGCATACTCAGTGAGACAGTGACCTATTTAATTTAGTTCTTAGCATGAAGCCTGAGCACACTTTCAAGCATTAAATGAGAAGTGAGTCTGACTTCTTTCTACTAGTTACTCTCAGTTTCATGTCTGTACCCTATATTCCTCCTCCAAATCTGAATGTATAAGAAAGAATGTTTTCTTCTCCAATGGTATGAATATCCGAATGTTAGAGGAAACAATCTGATGTGAAAGGAATATTAGTGTCACATGGATAGGTTTCACATGGAGAGATTCCCAGGATGGACAGATCTCCAGCTTTTAGCTCTGTAAAACAGACATAAACTCTTAATGTTGAAAGACAGGACCTTTTAAGTTGCTCAGCTTGTGTCTTTCTACTGTGAACTCAATTTCCAAATTCTGCCACATTCGATGGATGCTGGATTGGGACCTTGAAATTTAATTCTGATGGTTAAGCCACCTGCTTCTAAGCAAACATTTATTTTCTTTTCAGCTAAAAAATTGTAAAGTTCTCTGTGAAGGAAAAGAAGCATTCTCCTTTTATGATTAGAAAGACTCATAGAGATCCTTATGAAAGGAGGATATTTTTTAATAGGAAAAGGCAAAGAAGTCCACTCAATGTATATATTTTAGATAAAACTGTTGAAATTAATGTTTAGACTAAACACTTTGTACTGCCCTCCAACTAACTGTTCTAGAGATGAAAGGCACCATTATGATCTAGTCCCTTTTGTCTTTGAAAAGACAAGCTTTCACCCTTTTTTACTGATAGCCTTAAAACAAAACAAAGGATGGCACAAATAGTACATTTTTTTTTCAATATGATGCATCCCTTATCCTGAGTGCCTTTAATTTTTTTTTTTTTTTTTTCAAAAAACTCTCTTCTTGTTTTGTAGGCAGCTGCTGTGAAACGATGAGTCCAAAGCTCCAGAGGAAATTTTTTCAAAAGTCCTTGAAAAAATAGTTATAATTTCTCTTGACAAATGATATATATCCTTCTATCCATTTTAGACTAATATATATTAGCAGAACATGAAAGAGATTTTTGAACGTGCAGGTGCAGAATGTTTAACATAACCTTGAGTTTTATGGCACAAGACTCAGTTCTCGAGCAAAATATGTCTTCATGTATAAGTGATCCCAAAGCCCCCCTTTTTCCACTTGCCACATTTTCCTCAGACCCTTTAGTCATAAAATATGCAGGGAGAAAGAAGGCTTTCAAAATTCCCTATGGCAGAATAAACTAGATCTGAACCTTCCCATGATTTTTCCACAGTGAGTAATTTAAGCATGAGGCTGTTTCATAAACTTCAGGGACTTCATTTGCATGTGAATATTGATTCCTCTCACACAAACAGTGTTCCTTTTATGTTGGTTTTGAATGAATTTGCCCTCCAGAGAACTGATTTTTTTTTCGTGCTTCAGAGGAGTGTTTCTGCTGCCCCAGTCAAAAACACTTCTCCTCCATGAAACAAATGGAGCAATGAGAATGTGTAGATTACGCTCAGTTCTTCCTCTCGAGTATAAACAATTCACATTTCCTTCCAAGGAAGGAGTGAACATTTGACCTCTGGTTTAAATCATCAGATAAGCAAAAGCAGTTGCATATGTGTGGGGGTAGAGATATCCATTGAACAATCTAAATTACCAAAAGTAGTTAAGTGCAGTATTTCCTAAGTAAATCAGCTCTCAAAGTACTCCTTGATCGTTCAACCAAGGGTTATATTTTGGTTCTCATAATTCATTCTGAGGCTGTGCTTACCAGCTGCAAATAAAACTTATACTGAATGGGTTTGACCCCCTAGCCTCTGCTTACATGAGTAAGTGCTATGAATTTCCCACAGAAGACCCCAGAAGAGGGAGTTTGTCACAGGCACTGGGATTTCAGCAGCAGAGTCCGTATGCATAGGAGTGCTGTGTGTGTGGTAGAAGAGTCTCATGTCCTGAAAAGCCAGGTAGTTAGCAGGTAGCCTGGGATCATCCATCAGAAGATAGTACACCTTTTTTTTCCCTCTTCACCAAAGCTGAAATTACAGTATTCCATGAACTAGACTGGTCATCATAGAAATACTATGCTTTCACATATCTCCATGGCTCAAATGATATGCTGTTTTCTCATTTAATATCATAATAGAATATAGAAAAAGCCTTCCCCATTCTATCACACGCTTATCTTACTACAGTGATATTATCTGTGCTATAGAGAGATGGTATGCTGTAATGACATAATAACAAGGGACAACATATTACAGTGACTAAGTCACATACAGAAAAAAAATAAATTGAAAGGCTCAGTTGATTATCCAATAGTTTTCTTAAGAGAAGATTGGAGTGTATCTGCTGCATATAATTACTGAGATATATCAAGTAAGGTACATGTAGTATGCAGGGAAAAATAATCATGTCTATTCTAAGCTATCCATTTATTGTTAGTTTCTGACCTGCACATTTTTGATGAAACATAAAGTTCACAATGTTTAGAGTAGTAACAATAGTAACAGTAGTAACATTGTTGATACTAGTATCTATAAAATAAGAATAGCCTGGAAAGAGATTTGTTCTCAGCTTCCAAATCAGTTGATAGTGAACAATAGTTTGACATAGTAACAAATGCTCTCAGATTCAGAGTTCTAGAGGAAAATATAGCTAATGTCCTGTGGGAAGTTCTCAGACTGTTCATAGTGTTTTTGTGTTGGAGACCAGATTAAAAAAGTGTACCGTTGTAAAAAGTAAGATGAAGAACAAGTATTAATAGTTACCACTGACAGTGAAAGACATTTTTAGTCACTGTTTCAGACCTTTAACAATTACTTAAACAATCTGTGTTCAGCTTTGCTAAAGAAGTGTTTGCTATGCATGAGTGAACTAAGAAAAAATATCTCTCTTGGCTTATTAATGGATGTGTTCATAATTCAATTGCCAAAAATCTCATCAGATGGTAAGGATATAGTAAATTACCATTCAACTGCTTTCTGTAATGAGGTTACTTTCCAACGCATATGGGCATTTGTCTTGACTGGAAAATACAGGTATGTGTGATATACTTACTCTTCTTCAGCAACATAAGAAACATATGTGTCTGTGGCTGAATATGGACAGGCATTAAGTGCCATTCAAACAGCAGTGTAGCCTGAATACATGCTAATACAATAACATTTACATGTATATTCATACATGTATTATACATGTATAGATCAATGAATGTACAAGTATGTTTAACAGTCATTTCTACCTGGCAAACTTGATATAATCAATGATTTTTTTTTTTTTTGGAAGATTACATGTTTACAATATCATAGATTGAAATTTACCTGACAACTTCTATATCTCTTCTGAATAACTAACTATATTTTCTACTGGCATTTCAACTATTGATTTGAAACTGTATCACAAGATAAAATAACAAATTGCTTCAAAATTTCCAGTAAACCGTAATGGAAAGATACAGCCTTTCTTTTTTCAAGAACAGGGTTGGCTTTTTAAAAAATATTGTTAGCTTTCCTAATTAAGCAGACAGGAATGGTTTCAGCAAAAACCTGTCTTTCTATTGTAATATCCTCCTAATTCTAACTCTTCATTAGAAGAAACAAAAAAAAAGATAAATCTTTATATAGTCCGAATTATCAGAGTTGGAATTTAATTGTGCTTCTCATTGCCTGGGGACTAAGAAATTCCAGACTAAGCTGTCAAGAGATCGTGCATAGTTTCACAGATGAGAACTGCCATTCTGAGTGGTGCATAAATTCCCTTCTACCAGCCACACCTTTCCCAATTTTTGGAAAGGCTAATCTGGAATCTGTAAACCTGGGGGTATCATGGACAGCAGTAGGATGATTCCTACTTGTGCTTATGAGATGAAAATGAACTCTGGAGGGTATTGTGGTCTGGAAAGTGTGCAATCAGAGACAACAGGTAGGGCTGTGTTCCCGTGGCATCTTTTGTAGATAGCAGTGAGGGTTGTCAGGGGGTGAGAAGATGAGAAGTCAGAGCAGCACAAACACACTTCTCAGCTTGGCTAACACAGCACCTACTGTGTAACTGGTATTTCAGTAGTGAAGAAATACCCTGGCTATGGGGGTGACTAGATTTTTGTTTGCGTACTTACACAAACAAGAACCGCAGTAATATGCTAACATGATTATCCTTAGCTCCAAATACTCACAACTGTTGAGGTCCCAGTTTGACCTGATGTGGAGAAAATTATTTGTCTATGAATCATCTTTCTCCCCCTTTCCTTAGAGCAAGTCTGTAGATTTCAAAGTTTATTTTGGTTACCAAACAGTTAGCAGACCTGTTACTGGAGATAACGCTTCTGCTCCTAAAATCATTGCATTAACTCTTCAGGTAATAGGACTGCACTTTTCTTCCATTTTTAATAGTTTTATCACACCAAATGCAAGATGCTTCCTCCTCCTTTCCTAGCACTTTCTCTCCTTTGACACATTTGGATCTTGAAGTTTCGTCTCTGCTGTTTATGGTTTTAATATTATTAGCAAATGAAGGCTTTTTTTTCAAAACTTGCATTGTGTCAGAAACTCCAAGCAATTGACATATTAACAATAAATGTAGAATAAGATTGCAAGTAGGAAAAAATCATATTAATTCCCTGACATATTGATATTCAAAAACTGTTCTTCCTACATTTACTGGACCTCTATCCCTTTTTTTCCTAAGTGCACTGCAGCTAGAAATGTCCAAAGAGAAAAGAATAAGTAATTGCGAAAAATTAATATAGACACATATCCCTATTATAATTGAGCCTAAAATCCAGTCCTGCTTTGCAGTTCATTTTCTGACTGTTTTCACATCACAGTATAAGGTATAAATTTGTGCTGCATCTGCCCCAATAGTTAACAAATAACAGCTTACATATATCTGTTCTTTTAGCCCATTTATGTTTAGATCATGGCATTTTATATTCTTGGGTGTTATATCTGCCCTCTAATGCACCTAACCTTCTGTTTGTTCAAGCTTTTGTTTTTCTAATGACCAGTACTCAAGGTGGACAGGTTATATAGCAGCTGCTTTGCACTGCCCTGTTCTGTATTCTTCTTCCACAAGTCAATATTAAAAGAAGACTGAGACATGACACTATAAAGATGTGGAATTCAGACACCACATGTCCCTGCAGAAGTTAAGCACAACAGGATGCTCTGAGACAGTGTCAGAGAGAGGACCCTGCTGTGCCTCAGTTCTGGAGGATATAGGTATATCTATAAACTACCTGCTGTTTACCCTTTTCTGTCACTTTTGCTGTTCATTAGTGAGCCTTCTCAATGGAATATCGACAATGCTTTTGAATGAATCACTGCAGTTTTTTAATGCAAGGGCAAACATTTAATTTATGAAGAAAGAAAAGAAACAAATACTGGCTTGATAATGTAGTCTGAATGGGAATAATTGGTTAATTAAAAATTTTAATTTGCAAACTAAAAAATAAATGGATGTTGCAGAGAACACTCATGAAGAGTGGACTTTGCACAAATACCCCCTCAAAGACTGTTGTCAGTGATCAACTGTTGAAGAATGGATGCCTTTACTCATTGAAAATTGCTACCATGTATTTTGTTGTTGTTCTTAGGAAGATGGAGCTCAGGAAAAATACCCATAATTCACTTCAGTGGGTACAATCAGTACTGTGTCTTTCTCCAAAAGTGTCTGACATATGAACTTTTGAAAGAAGGAAATATCCTTTTTCTTAAATTGCTGCAGATATTGTTTCAATAGTGCTTCAGGAATGGTCACTGGGAGAAATCTTATGCCATATCAAGATTTTACGTGTTTTTTAAAAAATCCTTATTCTTTGTACAATTGTATTTGACACAATTTTAAAATTCTTTCTATCTACATACCCTCATAAAGTGATTTAAATCACTTGAACATGCATACACATTTCCTTTTGGTGAACATAAACATAATCTTATTAAATGAGAATAGTTCAACCTAGTTTATCTCATCCAATATCCTGTCTCCACTGGTGTTAAGTGCCCTGTTTCAAATATGTTAATTTCATATTATATGTTAATATAATCTCTTTATTCTTGAAAAGTGTAAGACAACAGAAAATGGTTTTACTACAGTGGAGATTTTTTGGGTTTTTTTAAGAAAAACAATGCTCCTGACAAATATCTGACCACTAAGCTTATCAACTGATAAAGAATAGAATTTCAAGGAATATCTTTGTTCCAAGAAATATCTGTAATTATAGGAGTCAAAATTAAGTTCAGTTGAACTAATTTAATATATCTGTTTCAGTTTAGTTTTATAAGAGTATTTTTCTTCAAAATCCACTCCCATTTTTAAGACCAAGAAAACCCCTAAGATTTACTCAAAAGGAAAATTTTTAGAGCAGACACATAAAAACCCAGAAAGAACTCTTTTACAATGGAAATTCTGACACAGCAAGAAGTACATTGAGTCACATAAGCAAATACTGTAACACCTGGAATGTCTTAAAAATGAATGTGGAGCCCTAGCTCCCTCAGCCTTTCATCATAAGGGAGATGCTTTCCTCCTTTAACCATCTTTGTGGCTCTGTCATTAACTCTCTCCAGCAGCTCCCTGTCCTTGGACTGAGGGGCCCACAACTGGACACAATGTTCCAGATGTGGTCTCAAGAGAGAAGAGAGGGGGATGAGAACCTCTCTTGACCTACTGATCACAGCCCTTCTAATACACCCTAGGATGCTGTTGGCCAGTCCTAGCACCAGCCCCTGAGGGACTGCACTAGATACAGGCCTCCAACTAGACCCTGCCCCATTGCTCACAACTCTCTGCCTTCTTTCCTTCAATCAGTTCACAATTCACCTCACTACCTGAACATCCAGCCCGCACTGAGAATGCTGTGGGAGATGGTGTCAAATGCTTTACTGAAATCAAGATAAACCACATCCACTGCAGTACCACCATCTATCCACCTGGTTACATCTTCATAAAAGGCCATCAGGTTGGTCAAATATGACTTCCCCTTGATAAAGCCATGTTAACTGCTCCTAATGACCCTCTTGTCCTTTAAATGCCTGGAGACAGTACCCAGGATAAGTTACTCCATCACCTTTCCTGGGATGAAGGTGAGGCTGACCTCACCTGTAGTTACCTAGGTCTGTAGTTACCTAGGTCTGAAGTTACCTGGCTCCTCCTTCTTGTCTGTTTTGAAGATTGGAGTGACATTTGCTTTCCTCCAGTCCTCAGACACCTCTGTTGTGCTCCACGACTTACTGGAGATGATGGAGAGGGATCTAGAAATGGCTTCTGCCAGCTCCCGCAGCATCTGTGGGTGCATCCCATTGGGGCCCATGGATTTATGCACATCCAGATTGCTCAACTGATCCTTAACCCAGTCCTCATTAATCAAACAAAACTCCTCCTTTAACCTGACTTCCTCTGGAGTCTGGGGCTCCTGAGGACAGTCTCCAGCAGTATAGACAGAGGCAAAGAAGGCATTCAGTAACTCTGCCTTCTCTGTATCCTCTGTCATCAGGGCACCAGTCTCTTTCAACAGTGGGCCTACGTTGCCTCTAGCATTAGTTTTATCTGCAATATATTTGAAAAAGCCCTTCTTGTTGTCCATGACCTTCCTTGCAAGGCACAACTCCAACGAGTCTTTAGCTTTCCTTGTTGCCTCCCTACATCCTCTGACAACAATCTTATATTCATCCCAAGTAGCCATCGCTTCCTTCCATGACTCTTTTCTTCCACTTGAGTTTACCCAGCAGTTCCCTATTTAACCATGCAGGTCTCCTGGCTCCCTTTCTTGATTTCCTACTTGCTGGGATGCTCTGATCCTAAGCTTGGAAAAAGTGATTCCCGAATAAAGACCAACTATCTTGTGCCCTGTCTCACAGGATGTCCCCTAGCAATTGCTTGAAAAGGTCAAAGTTGGCCCTGCTAATGTCCAAGGTTAAGATCCTGCATGGTATTCTGTTCCTACCTCACATCCTGAACTCCACTATCTCATGGTCACAGCTAAGGCTGTCCTCAACCTTCATGACTTCAACCAGACCCTACTTGCTCATGGACACAGAATCCAGTAGTACTCCTCTCCTAGTTGGTACATCCACCATTTGCATCAAGAAGTTATCATTGTTGCACTGAAGGAGCCTCCTGGACTGTAAGTGACTTGCTGTGTAGGTCTTACAGCAGATTTCTGCCTAGTTGAAATCCCTCATGAGAACCAAGGCTTGTGATTTTGAGGCTCAGCTGTCTGTAGAAGGCCCCATCAACTTCCCCATCCTGATCCAGTGGCCTGTAATAGACACCCACAACAGTGTCACACATGCTAGCCCACCCCTTAATTCTCACCCACAAACTCTCAACTTACCCCTCATCCTCACCTGGACAGAATTCAGTATATTCCAGTTGCTCTCTCAGATAATGAGCAACTCCATCACCTTGCCTTGGTGGCCTATGTTTCCTAAAAAGGACACAGCCATCCATGACCACACCATAACCCTTGCCCGTATAGAGATTTCCAGCTCCTCCTGTTTATTCCCCATGTTGTGCGCATTGCTGTACAGGGAATTCAAGAAGGAAGCTGTTCCTGTAGGCCTCTCTTAGGCTTACTCTAGTTTTGAAGGGAGAATGGGATAAAATCAGTCAAAGCAGGTTATTCACCTGGTCGCATAGAATACAGGGATTGTCTTTTACATCATCCGTTAGAAGTGGGAGACCTCAGCACTCTCTGCAGCCAGATGCCTGGACACCTACATGTTTACGAGGTACCTCTGTCCAGGGAGAGTCCATTCTGGCTCCAAAGGCTGACTTTAGTGATCTCCATTTCCACCCTCCATTTTCAAAGTATGACTGTGAGGTACAGACTCTCATGTAATGCAGTACAACAGATTCCGGTGCCTTCAAATACATTAATTCACAGTATGGACAAGAGGTTTTCCATGTGCAGTTTTAGCACCATAACCTTCCTAAGCTGGAAAAAATTTGAACGTAAAAAAGTTAAATTCCTGCAGGCATTGCAAAGTTCTTAATAATGAATGTATGCAAGGTTAATCAGCTTAGTATTGTTTGTCAAGCTCTTCCCACTTCTGGGATGAGCCTCCTTTAAAATTCATCTCAAGGAATAGGAGTTCATAATCAATGTCAAATTCACCATTGCTAAACAAATTTTATCTTAATGACCTGTTCTAATATGAATATTAAATACATCCAGCAGATTAAATACAATGAATCTCTCGACAGATAACAAAGCATATACTTTTGCAAATTTTCTTCTGATTTTAGTATCCAATTGCTTTTAATTAGGATCCAACAGTAAAAACCACAGACCTTTACAAATAAACTGTAACAATATTTCAGTCTACTTCCCAAATGTAATCTTGAACCTAATATAGATTCATAGAATCATAGAATGGTAGGATTGGAAGGGACCTTTAGAGATCATCTAGTCCAACCCCCCCACAGAAGCAGGTTCACCTAGATCAGGTCGCATAGAAACATGTCCAGGTGGGTCTTGAAGACCTCTAAGGAAGCAGACTCCACAACCCCTCTGGGCAGCCTGTGCCAGGGCTCCCTCACCCTCACAGTGAAATAGTTCTTTCTTATATTTAAGTGGAACTTTTTGTGTTCCTGCTTCATCCCATCACCCCTTGTCCTGTTGCTAGATACAACAGAAAAAAGGGATGTCCCAGCCTCCTGACACTCATCATTTAGATATTTGTAAATGTTAATAAGATCTCCCCTCAGTGTCCTCTTTTCTAGACTAAACAAGCCCAGTTCCAGCAGCCTTTCCAGTCCCCTGATCATCTTTGTGGCCCTGTGCTGGACTCTCTCCAGAAGTTCTCTGTCCCTCTTGAGCTGAGGAGCCCAGAACTGGACACAGGACTCCAGATGTGGCCTCACCAGGGCAGAGGAGAGGGGGAGAGGAACCTCCCTTGACCTGCTGGTCACACTCTTCTTGATGCATCCCAGGATGCCATTGGCCTTCTTGGCCATGAGGACAAATTGCTGGTTCATGTTTAGTTTATTATCAATCAGGACTCCCAGCAGTTCAACCCTCAGCCTGTACTGGTGCATGGGGCTGTTCATCCCAAGGTGCCGGACTCTGCACTTGCCCTTGTTGAACCTCATGAAATTCCTCTCTGCCCAACTCTCAAGTTGGTCAAGATCCCACTGAATGGCAGCACAGCCTTCTGGGGAATCAACCAGTCCTCCCAGTTTGGTGTCATCAGCCAACTTGCTGAGGGTACACTCTGTCCCCTCATCCGGTCGTTGATGCAGATGTTGAACAAGACTGGCCCCAGAATCGGTCCCTGTGGAACTCCACTGGCCACAGGCCTCCAACTCGACTCTGTGCCATTGATCACCACCCTCTGGGCTCTGTCATTCAGCCATATGCACTCATAGAAAGCTATCAGGTTGGTCAAACAGGATTTCCCCTTGGTGAAGCCATGTTAACTCCCCCTGTTAACCCTCTTATCCTTCATATATTCAGTGATAACATTCAGGATGAGTTGTTCCATCACCTTTCCAGGGATGGAGGTGAGTCTGACCAGCCTGTAGTTTCCTGGGTCATTCTCCCTGCCCTTTTTGAAGACTGGAGTGACATTGGCATTTCTCCAGTCCTCAGGCACCTCGCCTGTCCTCCTTGATTGCTCAAAAATGATGGAGAGAGGCTTAGCAATCACATCAGCCAGCTCTCTCAGCACCCTAGGATGCATCCCATCAGGACTCACAGACTTATAGAATCATAGAATGGTAGGGGTTGGAAGGCACCTTTAGAGATCATCTAGTTCAACCCCCCTGCAGAACCTTAAGCTTGGTCAACAAGTCTTTAATCTGTTCCTCTTCCACCAGGGCAAGTCCTCTGCTGTCCTGGCCATCCTGTTATCCTAACTGGACTGGGCTTCCCTTGGGCTGGCCTTGGCCATAAAGACTGAAGCAAAGAAGGCATTCAGTACTTTGGCCTCTCTGTATACTCTGTCTCCACGGCACCCTCAGTGTTTAGCAGTGGGCCCACATTCCCCCTCGCCATCCTTCTGCTGGTGATGTACTTGAAAAATGCCTCATTACTGTCCTTAACATCCCTGGCTAAATTTAATTCTAGAAGGCCTCTAGCCTTCCTAGTTGCACCCCTGCATGCCCTGGTATGAAGTATGAGTTTTAAAGGCTTTCTAAGCAGTACCCTGGGACATACAGGTGTTTCAGAAAGCTGATCCAAAAACTTCCGAGCAAAAAAAACATATTTAAAAGAAAATACTAAGAACCATGAGGAATACAAAGACACTTCACTTTGAAAAGAGTGCCTTTACCTAGGGTTTTCTTTCAGACTTCTATGTAAGAGTCACAGTAAACTCTTACAAAAACAGAAAGGACAGACAGTACCACAACTCTTTATTTATGTTGATGGGAGGTGATTTGTTTTAAATTTTGTCTTAACTTTCATATTAATTAAATTAATTAGGACATGAATCACAAGATCCAAAACTGAAATCAGGTACAGATTTTATAGAACTGCACACAGGATCTTAGTGTATTTTCTGGACTCTGCAGCAATACTGGTCAGATAAAATTCAAACCGACTTGCTCTGTAATTAAGATCTGAGGTTCAGGACTACAGTTATAATTTTTATCAGAACTGTTTCAATATTTATACTTTTCACTTGCAAAGTAGCCCATATCCTAGTGTTTGAACCCATGATTTTATTTTGAGAGAAAAATTGAATCTATACTGGATCTTATCAATTTGGAGTTACAGTCATCAAGGAAGAACACAATGTATCTTTTTTTACAGATATGGTTACTATGTTTTATGCAGTACGTGTAGACTGAAAATATTTGTTAATAAGCCAAATTTCTTAATATAACATGTTCTTCATGAACATGTCACAAGGCTCTCAAATTTACTTTCAGACTCCAGCCTGTGAAATTTTCATTTACTCCTATACAATTTGTATTTAAAGATCCATCTACATAGTAGGTAATTTTCTGGTGTCATCTAATTTTTTTTCACCCAGAAAACATGAGCTATACTTTTAAGTTCAGACAAATACAGCCACTGCTGAAACACAAAAGAAAAATCTCTGTGGTAATCACAGTCTATCAGCTTTCACAAAGGATTTAAATAATTAGTTCTGAACTAATTTCTAAGTTTATGTAGGGCACATAGATAGGTTTTATACAGATGTAAGTTAAATTACCTTTTTTTTGTATTGCAGTCTTACAAAATGACTGGTAAAGTACTTCGGCAGTACTTCAGTATGACAGCAAGTCCTTCAGGAAGTTAAAGTGAGCAGCAAGGTTGTATTTCTCTTGGTTACTGTCACAGGACTAAATTTCCATTTAATAGAAACGGCCTTATGACCTCACTAAGAAAATATTTTGAGAGAGGCAGTTTATACATTTTTAATTTCTGAATCAACAGATGAAAACAGAGTACTTTCCAGTGGATATGAAGTTAGAGATAAACAGAATAAAATAAATACAACTCTGGAAACTCTCCAGGGTTGAAGCTGGAAACCTGTTTCATGAGATCAAGTCTTTAGGAAAGAGAAGAATTGATCTAAATACTTTATTTAATTAATCCTGGCTTTTGGAATGAAAAGATACTCCTGCTTACAACTTCATCCCATTGGGGTTTTTTGTGTTCCCATGCTGTAAGGGGGGATAGTAAGACTCTCCTCTTGAGTCTTGCACAAGTGAGAGCTAAAACTCCAGAACTCCATAACTGGAATTTTATCTTCCTTAAAGTGTTAGTAAGATACATAAAAGCATTTTCTGGAGCTTAAGAATATTTTAAGCTGTCTATATAAACATAGTGTAATTGTCTGATCTAACCTTAATAGCACTATATGTTCAGTCTATAGGTGTGTACTCTGATGATGATTAAATGCTCTCCACTGAAGTCAAAGACTGGTGAATCATCAAAAGTCTCATCATCAGTTTCTCACTTACCAGTCTTGTACTTTCATGTCTGGTATGGCAGAAGAGTTCACAAACTCTTTTGCTGTTTGGCTGGTATCCTGACTTGTCAGGGTGAAGCTCCAGCCTGAAAGCTGCCAATGTTTCATTCCAAGGATTTGTTTGTTTTGATTTAGAATAAAACCTGCCAGGGAAAAAGATTGCTGTGTCTGCAGTACAGAAAAGGTATGGAGCTCAGATGTTTCAAATGTCTATATGTGTTTGAGTGAAGAGTCTGGTGAGAATTGCATTAAACTGTCTTCAGACTTGAAGGCTCACCAGGTTTAAACATTCTCTTTAGCTAAGGTTTTCAAGGTTTTCAAAGCTTCATTGATTTTAACAACCTTCTATTGATCTGGTCACACTCTTGGCACAATCAAACCTGTTAGTCAAACAGAAGTAAATTTTAGTCCTGATTATGGTCTATTCAAATGTTAAATGGCACCATTAAATATCACAGGTATGGTTTTGAAGCATACTGCATTGTATTCACTATCCTTAAAGACTTAAAAAGCAATCTTTCCTCACCAAGTGCCTATCAACAAATACTCAGTAAAACTAGTTTTCTCACAGTGTTGAATGAAGAAAATAATACGAGACAAACAGTAAATAAATACCTTGTGGTCTAATTTAATGGTGTATATCAATCCATTATCAAAAAGACAAATGACATTTATCCTGGTTTCATGTTACAAAAGGATTGACAAAAATCAGAGAACAGAAAGACTCTGAGAAGGCAAATAGCTACTTGAGTGTAAGAGATGGTGGCCAGGTTATTCTCCAAATGAAAAAGGCTTATTGGTGTTAGAATTACTTTTTTTTGTTACATCTATCCATATATTGCATAATTTGATTGTTTTACAGAAGAAAAAACAATCTTTATTTCCTGTTTACATAACTGCATGCAATAACCACATTTTACATTGAATTTTTAGACACTTGGTCATTGCTCAGTATGGATTCAAATGATTTTCATCAAAATCATATGAACATTAAATATGTACAAAAAATGGAATGTGTTTGTGAATCATTCTGTAAACAAAAAGTAGATGAAAGTTTGAAAAAGTAACACCTAATCAGCTCTTGCTACAAGGCAGAAATATTGGATCATAATTAAAACCAATGATTACAAGATATTTTTCATAATTCTTCATGTGTTTGGTAATATATTTTATTACAAATTACTGTGTATGTCTTTAACTCTTCATCATGCTTCCAATAAGTGGATATTGACTCCTTCAGAGAAAGACTATGAAGATTTATTGACCTTAAAGGTAAATATCAGCTGAGGTGAAGATAAGGTCAAGATTTCTCTCAGAAGATAGTTAATCTTGATATTCATTGAGATATTATCATCTGTGTTAATATATATATTCTAACAACTTGATTCACTACACACATTGAAAATCAATTACGAACTTCATCTCTTAATGAGTTACAACTGTAAACTTTTTTGTGCAGTAGATTTTAACAATGTAATTACAGAAATCAGACACACACTAGGAAAAGAGACCTACTTACTGAGAGGTAAACAGTAGTCAGTCAGAGTAGATATCTGTATGTCACAGGTTTTAGATTGGAACGTACTTCAGTAATGAAACTGAGAACATATAAATAATTTTGGAAATAAATTAATAAGAGAAATCTCAATACTTTACTATAATAGTACATTTCAGTCATCCCTGACTTAGGAATTTTCTTCCCTCCTCTATCTTTTAGTATAACATACTTCATTTGACCATTAACCTCTGGAACCTATTGCAGTTGTGCAGTTAGAAGCTGGAGGACTGAGTCCTCCAACATTTTGAGTTCAGAGACTTTTTTTATTATATGATCATATATTTCCCAAATATTTTTGGATTTTACTGAGAACTTTTATATTAGGGTTTTTGTTACATAGATAAATGTAAAGTATGCTCTAGGGTTGCTTGTATCTCACTAGACCATTTACATAAACAATACATTATAAATAATGAATATTATAATGCATTGCATATGACATTGGAAATTCACAGTTGCTGGGATGTTAATTATGTTACAGTTGCCTGGCTTGCAAAAAAATTCTATTTCCAATTTTACAATCACATATTTGCAATTTCATTGATCTACAGACCAAAGTTATTTCACTGAGGAAATTTATGAATAGTACTGAAAAATTATTGTATTAGAGAATTTGTAATCTGTTTCTAAAAATGAACAATAGCACAGAAGGCTGTATTATTTAGAAAGAAGTTGAGCAAGAAAAAAGTAAATATAATCTGTTCTTCAAGTTAGGAAAATCTCTGAGATGAACTAGAATTTTAAGGATGAAGGACTGCTCCAAGTGCCCACAGGGTGATGATGGCAAACTCAGAGGGTATAGCAAACCAGAATTTTAATTTTATAGAATAATAAATTATTTGAATTTTAAATATTTTTCACATACTATTTCAATCAGGAACAGAATATAGGTTTTCTGTTTTAGTAGGTAATGGATTAGAGGAACACTTACTACGTGATGTTAGTACTGTAGTTACTAATCATTAATAGAGTTAGCCGTTTAAAGCTAGCTTACTTTACAGAGAATATTTATTTCATAGAGAATGATGTTACCCATGTCAAAGACAGCAGGTGACTTTCTCAGCTCTCGAGAGTAACCTTGCGGGGTGTCCCCGCTCAAGGGGAAAGATTTTCAGGCTGAATCCTCTTGCACCCCACAGAAATGGGAGTGGGCTTTTGCAGAATAAAGTGATTGACTGTCAGTCATCTTGTTGAATTTACATCTCTGTAGAGGTAGCAAGAATATCTAGTTTCCAGCAACAATGTTATCTCTGAGATGTCTGTTTCACTGCCCACTAGTTCAGGAATTTTCTTACCCTCCCAAGTTAACCTTGGAGACAGTCAGGTCAGGCTGAGTGGTAAAAGCCTTCTCTGCCAGAAAACAGCAGGATCTTCAGTTTGTATCTTTTCACTGGGGAAAGTGCCCTGCTACAAGGATTTGTAATTTGGATTCCATGTTACCATAATCTGAAACAATGCAAAAATAACAATGAGCTTTTAAAAGTATAAATGCATGATAAAAATGTAACAGGCATTTGAGGATAGTGGAATGCGTTTGACTCTAAAGCAATGGTGAATTTTCACAATAAGAAACAATAAATTTGGGCCTATACAGATAAAATTAGATAGGCTCAGAGTCTCTTCATCTAAGATGCTTGCATGTTTTTCCTAGAGGTTTTACTGTGCCATGTTCCCTCTTGTCTCCCTTTTTAAAAGGACGAATAACAGTTTACAATCTTTACAACCAAATTATATTTCTAATCAAAGATCTTATGACAGAAATAAAATTATCACTCCAGACGTGAATAGAGGTCTGTGTAGCTTGTCCAGTGATCAAAAGGCAGACACTACCTGTGTTAGTTTTGTTAAAATAGCTGCATTAAAATTGCCAGATTATACTCCATTTTGACTTGAAAAATGGTTCTAAGTGCAATTTTTACCCCATAATAAAATAATTCAAATATAACCATATAATCTATTTTTTTAGATAATCAGAAATTTTGTTGGCACTGAGTTTTTTGTTCACATATAATTCACCAGAACTGTTATGTCATCACTTCAAACTATTAACTGACAAGATTCCATTATTCCATTATATGTAATATAATCAATTCCATAAATTCATTAAACGTGGCCCAAAGATCAAAGAAATGATATGCTTCTTTTAATTTTTTTCATAGAAATTGAAAAGAAAAACATACTTGCAAGCTATATCTGTCAGATTATTTAATTATACTATTCATCACTGGGCTACTGAAATGAAAACTTTGACTAACATTGCGTTACGTATGTTAAAAGTTGTACACAAATTAAAAAAAAATCATATTAATTAATCAGAACTAGATATATTTAAACTTTTTTTTCCAGAGAATTTCTTAATCAGAAGTGTTCTAATAATTAGCTGAATAGTTGTTATGAAAATATTTGAAGTTATAAAGTGTGATGATGAACAGAATTTCTTCAGCAACAGAATATAGCAGGACTAATCTAAAGTGTGGTTGCAGCCTCCTGTTTTTTCTTGAATTCTCTGGAGATCATAAAAGTAAAGTAAGTATTTTCATTCCTCCTTATCTTATATTTCAGATTTTTAGCTCTGTTTTTTAAGATCTACCTTTGGATTAAAGCTGGGAATCAGATATTGTGCAGTTGTTCCTCTGAATCAACCACACTCATTTATTAGCCAAAATTCATAGCCATATTAAGCCTAATTAACATAAAAGACATCCCAGCTTTTTTCAACATCATCTCAAAGTTATTTTTCATTCTTTGTCTATGAGCTCTGTGCTATAAAAACAATATACGATCTAAATGACAATATTCACTTAAAAATTATAAATTACTTACTAACATCTGACTTTATAGATGCAGAACTTTTGAAATCATAGAATCACCATTTATGTTGAAAAAGACTTTTAAGATCATTGAGTCCAGCTGTTAACCCAGCACTGTCACGTCCACCACTAAACCACAGTTCTAAGTGCCCCATCTACATGTTGTTTACATACTGTAGAGAGCGTGGCTCTCCACTACCTACCCGGGCAGCCTATTCCAATGCTTGACAACCCTTTTGGTGAAGAAAATTTTTGTAATATTCAATCTAAACCTCCCCTGGCACAACCTGTGGCCATTTCCTCTCGTCTTACCAATTGCTTATTGGGAGAAGACGTCAACATCCACCTCACAACATCCCCTTTCAGGCAGTTGTAGAGAGCAATAAGGTCTCCCCTCAGCTTCCTTTTCTCCAAGCTAAATAAACCCAGTTCCCTCAGCCACTCCTCATAAAACTTGTTCTCCAGACCATTCAGCAACTTTGTTGCCCATCTCTGGACACGCTCCAGGATCTGAGTCCTCCCTATAGAGAGGGGTCCACAACTGGACATAGTATTTGAGGTGCAGACTCACCAGGGCTGAGAATGAAGGGGCCATAACTTCCCTAGTCCTGTTAGTCACAGTATTTCTAACACAAGCCAGGATGTCATTGGCCTTATTGGCCATCCAGGCACACTGCTGGCTCATATTCAGGCAGCTATCTATCAATACCCCCAGGTCACTTTCCACCAGGAATCTTTCCAGCCACTCTTCCCTAAGCCTGTAACATTGCATGCTACTACATTGATTCTATTTTCTTTGGTCTTCAATGTTGTGACATCAGCTTCAGTCTGAGCCACCTTTTCCATTAGACCTCTTTCTGTTTTCTGTTCCTTTCCTTATGGACTTAAGTTTCCACTTTTCTGTAGCGAAACTCAAGTTTTCAGCTCTAACCATCTATGTGACTGTCAATACATATTCTTTTCTGTTTCAGCTTCAGGTATTTTGTTCAGGCATTATCTCTTTCCTTATTTTAAATCAACCTTAAAAAGATTCAAGTCTCACCCTAGCATTTCATCAGTTCCTTTAATGACCATTTTAGTGACCTCCATCTCCTTCATTTTGTCTTCCTGTGAAACCAGACTCTTATTTTCTTCTCATCTCATCTGTTTTTAATTTTCGTGATCAAGTTCTCTCAAAAAACAATTTCTGGCTTCTCTAAACCTACTTTGTAATTCCTCTATTGAGCCCACCTTATAACATTTCCTCTCATCACCTATACCCACTTTCCATGATGGTTCTATAGATATTTGTTTGCACTTTCATCCCCTCTGCTCAGACCTTGTCTCTAGATGTAAACTGCCACTGCAGCCTAAGTGTGTAATCTAGGAATATTTAAATGATGACATATCTTCCTAACGTCTTTGTGGCAGTCACCTCAAATAAACCTCCCCTTTCTCTTTACACCCTGCAGTTTTGGTAGGTACTTTCCCAGCATTTGAGTATCAGCCTCCTTTTTCTTCAAATCTTCCAACTTTTTGCTGCTATAGAAGAAAAAGGTTGTTGGGAGTTACATCATAGTGTGGCCTTGAAGTAATCTGGTTGAGGCTCACACTCAAAACCAGCCTTGAAATTAGGCCAGGCTGCTCAGTGTTTCAGTCCTTAGACCAACATGTCTTCCCCTCATGCCCTGCCAAATTAGGACCGTTGACACACATCTGACAAAAACAATACAAAAATTAAATGAAGAATTGTAGTGGTTTTGCCTGGGCCAGGTTTTTGGTAGAGGGGGGAGCTACAGGGCTGGCTTCTTTAAACAAAGATCTACTAGAAGCTTCCCTTGTAGCTGATAGAGCTAATGCCAGTCAATTCTAAGATGGACCCTGCAGCTGACCCAGGCCTGGCCAATTAGTGATGAAGGTAACACCTCTGTGAATTAAGTATTTGAGAAGGAGAAAACGTTGCTGCTCAGTTGCAAAACTGAGGATGCTTAGATCCTGAAAGAAAGAATTACCTGTGACTTGTGGTGCAGCCCATGGTGAGGGAGGTTGTCCCCCTGCAGTTCGTGGAGGACCACCAGGAAGCAGAGACCCACTCACAGACCGTGGAGGACCCCACATCAGAGTAGATGGATGCCTGAAGGAGGCTGTGACTCTTTGGGAAGCTCACCCTGGAACAAGTTCCTGGTAGGACCTGGAAGTCCACAGGGAAAGAGGAGCCCACTCCAGAGCAGATTTGCTGTCAGGACTTGTGATCCCATGAAGGACTCAGGCTGGAGAAGTCAGTACCTGAAGGACTGTTCTCCTGGTGGATGATCCACGTTGGGGCAGGGTGTGAAGAGCTGCCCCCATGGCAGGCCCCATGCTAGGGCAGTTCATGAAGAACTGTAGCCCATGGGAAGGACCCACATTTGAGAAGATCATGAGGAGCTGTTTCCCATGGGAGGGACCCCACACTGTAGCAGTGGGAGGTGTGAGGAGGCCTCTCCCTGAGAAGCAGCAGCAGCAAAGTCCATCTGTGATGTACTGACTGCAACCCCCATACCCCATCCCTGCCCTGCTGCAGAGGGGAAGGAGAGTACCAGGAAGAGGGAGGGGTGGAGGGAGGTGTTTTTTAGATTCAGTTTTATTTCTCACCTCCCTGTTCTTGTTGTTTTTTTTTAATAAATCAAAAATTTTTCTACTCAAGTTGAGTCTGTTTTGCCCATGATGCTAATTGCCAAGTGATCTCTCCATCCTTATCTCAACTCACAAATCATTTGTTATATTTCTTTCTCTCTCCTGTCCAGTTTAGAAGGGGGAATGATATTATGACTTGGTGGACAGCTGGCTTAACCACCATAAGAATATAGGCCAATTTATCTAGATTGTCTGAATGGCATTTGTGTGCCAAGGCTGTCTGTGTATCAACTCCACATTTTCTTACTCCTTACATTGCTTTGTATATAAGTTTTGATCTAATTACTTGATGCCATAAACTCTTTTTTTAAATTTCTTCTGTGCTTGCATTTTACCATGACAGTCTATTCCTTGATTAAGACTTAGTTCCTGTGACACTTAGATTGCAGTGTAATGTCATAGTGTATAACAACTATGACTTTGTAAGTTATAGTAAGAGCAAACTACTTGAGCACATGAAAAGTAGCCTTAAAAATCTGCCAGAAATATTTGTTAGCAAAAGGAGGTGCAGGCATGAAATGCTGACAGTCATTCAGTGAACCTGTTGATTTTTGTGCATTAAATTAAGAAAAATCAGAATTAGGTGCATTTCTCAGAGCAAAGTTGATCATTCATTGGTATTAACATTTTTCAAGAATAAATGTTGCTTATATTAAACTTATTTGTTAGAAAAATTCTGAGAGTTCATGGAAAATTCAAAACCAGTTCATTTCTCAAATGACATTTTAAAAAAATCCTGCAAAATTAACTTTTTATTGCAAAGGTAAAATGACTCTTAATGAATTGCATGCATTGAATCAGAAAAAGTTTCATTTAGTTTTAAAATATTTGGTTTCCTTAACAAAAGGAAAAATCTCTTCCACATGAAATTCTTTTCTGCACCACTGACTTAACTCTCTCTATTGCTTTCTTTACACATACTTATTTCAAATCCACAAAGCTCTCTAGTAAATTGAACTGAGAGGGTGAAGAGTTTGTAACAACAATCTGTGTTACCAAATTACAGATTTACTCAGTAAACTGTTAAATCAATCAGTACGATTAGAATAAGGAAGACCTGTGGTACATAATATTTTAAAACTCTCCTTTAGAATGATCTTTTTTGCTAGCACAGCAACTACTGAAGTATTTATGGAAACAGCTGTGAGACATAGGTTTGCCGAACCATGAAGGACAGATTCTATCTTCAAGGGTTCAAGAAGAAGAAAAATACTGTATGAATTTATACATAGATCCTCTGGGTAACAAAAATCAAAGGAAATGTTTCCTTATACAGTGACAATTTGCTGTGAGAAATAAGCATGAAAAGAAAGTTCAGGGTAGATTCTGACAGAACTAGAATGAAAAACGTGATTCTCACTTGAATTTATTTCCTTAAGTACTTATATGTAGACAATGTCTTTTTACTTTTTGTTTTATCAATAGGGAGCAGTGGAAAGTATTAGCTATTCTGTTTTCTGTATATTTTTGGATTTGATTACTACTGTGGAGATGAAAATCTCAGATTATTTCTTATTTATATTTAACAGAGATAGCTATTGACAGTATTGCCCAACTATGTACTGTGTGAGATGGACTATATCTGCTTAATGATAGATAATGGAGTTTCTTCAAGCTCTATAACCTATTTCAGATGGCACTAAGAAGAGGGTATCATCTCTTACTGAATTGATATTTTTATTCTTTCCATCCTATGCTCTCTTTGAACCATTCTAAATGCATAAAGCACTAGAATATGATACTTCACAGAGATTTCTATAATTATTTCTAACAATGTAACTTTAACTTGAATTGAACACAGCTTTTTATGAAGGCTTCAAACCTCAGTGATGATTATTCATGACTAGCAATTGACATTTCTCCTCTAACATTAGCACAAGTAGTACTTATTTGGTCTAGGATTCTGGGGCCAAAAAAGTAAATATAACATCCTTTACACACAAATACTCAAAATTACTCAGTCATTTTAAAAGCATAAGAAACAATAGAAATAAAGAAAAAAACCCAGCATTCCTGTGCCTCTACAAGCCAGTTGTCACTGCTTCACAGAATTTACAAATAATTCTCTCTGTCATTAAAAACCCATCTAGTTTTTCATCTCATATGATTTACCTTTAATGAAGAAGCATTAGGTTTGTAACTGCCTAATACACAAAGCACATAAATCAAATAAAAAACAGTGTCAAAAGAAGTAAGAAAAGAATAAGGTTAACACTTAACAAAACATTGCACAAGCTAGGTGTTTATACTTCTATGAGTAACGAAGCAATTCTGGGGAGGAACAAGATTGCCATAATAAGAAGCTATATGCAGTTTCACGTTTTTTTGGTAGAAAAACTCAACATTGAGAATAAACTTGAGGCAAGTCAGGCTAGCAAAGTTGCAACAAAGATCTCAGAAGAACAATGAACTGTCATATATTAAATGTAACTTTCTAATTGTTACCCCTCATTTTGCCTCCCAAAATAAACCATCTGGTTTCACTGCTGGTGTAGGATGTGCCTTTTAAATTATAGTACTTTACTTTTTACCCTACATGATTTGACATCCTTCAACTCGATGACTTCTTGCTATTTCCTTCCAGTTTTTACTGTTGTGCTTATCACTTCTTCCATTTACCTGTGCTGACTGTTCTCATAAGTGCTCCTTGTGTGTGAACTTCAATGTTACTTCACAGTGGCTGGTAGATTTAATTGTTATTTAGGCATAATTAATCCTGATTCACCACAGTGAGATAAGATATGCATAACATGAAGCTCATAAATGTGAGAAAGACTAGTGATATAATTCCTCTGTGATCATAAGAAATTCTACATAAACAAGTGCATGATATATGGAGGAAACAAAAAAATTTAGCTGTAGAATTAGTTGTCTCCCTTGAGATCTTATGCGTTTTTCCAGTGCATATTGAATTTCATCAAGCAGCAACTGTCTAAAGGCATTAGGTATATAAAAGGTTAAGAAGTTTCTGTGTCATGCTAATTTCCAGATATTATTGACGTGATACAATTTTTAGTGAAGTGTTTTCTATCAGAAAAGGCAGAACTGATAAATTTACAAATCTTCTACACAAATATGACATTTAATTTGCTAGCATTTAATTTGGGAAACAGGACCCATGGTTAGAGGAGGAAGGGAGGTGCAGTGCCAGACTGGAGACCCACTTGCAGCTTGCAGCAAGCATGCAGGCTGTGCTCCCCCCGAGACCCACAGACATCAGTGGCAGACTAATGGTTGCCAGCAGCTCTGGGAGGACTCCATGCTAGAGGGGATCAGTGTTGCAGACCTTGACCCAGAGGAGACGGAGAGGAGCTGCAGCTCTCAGGATATATGCACGTCAGACCAGCCTGTGCAAGTCTGCCTAGCATGTGAGGGACTCCATTCTGGAGCAGAGATAACTGCTGAGGTAAGTCAGAGGCAGGAACCATCAGAACAGGACTGACCACATCCCCATTTGCTGCTTCCCTGCACCACACAGAAGGGAGGAGGTAAAGATACCAGGATTGGGTGTGTGAGCACAGGAAGAGAGGAGGGATGGGGGGGAAGATGGTTTTAAAGAGCTGGTTGTATCCTTCATCTTCATCCCACTCTGTGTTGTTTTCTGTTTGTATGTTTTTACTTGGTGGTGGATTAAATTAAGTTTTATTTTCTTCCCGAAGATGAGTACTCTTGTCTGTTTTGCCCAGGATCATAAGTTGTGAGTGAGCCTTCCCTGTCCTTAGGGGGTTTCAAAGGTCCTTGATACTTATCTCTGTCAATGGGATGGGGAAGAGTAAAGGAGTGGCTGATCATGCTCCTTTGTTCCTGGATGGGCCTAAGCTATGACAGGTATATTACATTTAAAATAATTTGATTTAATAAAATATTCTTTTCTATATGCTAATGTACACCAAGAGTGGGCCAAGATTGGGAACAAGGCTGAGAAAAAAATCATACTGCATTGTGAGAGGAAACAGGCAGTTCATCTGATGTTAGTCTGTAGATGCTACCCTTAAACCCATCCTGATTCCTATTATTGTCTTGTTCAAGATTGCTAAATGAAGATGCTCCTGTTCATCCTTGTAGCTATTGAAGAGTGGAGGCATCCTACAGCAGGCTCAAGGACATTGTGCTGTGCCTCTGGCACTGACTTTTCACTTCCTTTCTTGTTTTCCAGGGTCTGACTTATTTTTTGTGGTGTTGAGGAACCTACTAAGGGATTCACTGCTCTGCAGAGTGGAACATTCTAGTTGCAGTGCTGTACAGCTTCTTCCCCTATGTTAAAACATGCCAGTTGCCTTCAACCCTTATGATGGACTGTTTCTGGTTCCATCATATCTCTTATTACTTCCTTATCTTATCACATAGACAAGCCTGTGGCACAACCCAATATACTCTGGCTCTGAACAACTAATACTGGCATTGCATTAGAACTACAATGTGTAATATGGGCCAGGTTGCAGCTATGGATCCTGTTCCTCTCCAGGCAAGACAGACACCAAGTAAGGAGTTGGACCAATACATCTAGAGCATATGGCATGTAATGTAGAGTCTTTTCTCTGTGTGTTTTTGGCTGTACCACACATATTTTTTAAGCTCCTCAATATTGTTCACCCTAAATTGGAACATTATGGGTGCAGCCTGCCTGCAATTGATAAAGTCCCTCACTCCCAACGGTTACAAAAACTTTTTGACTGCCAGGATATATGAGAGAGTGTATGCACTTTAGAAAAACTTTCAAGCTTTAAATTTCTGGGTATTTTTCAGAAGAGAAAGGAAAGGAAAGGAAAGGAAAGGAAAGGAAAGGAAAGGAAAGGAAAGGAAAGGAAAGGAAAGGAAAGGAAAGGAAAGGAAAGGAAAGGAAAGGAAAGGAAAGGAAAGGAAAGGAAAGGAAAGGAAAGGAAAGGAAAGGAAAGGAAAGGAAAGGAAAGGAAAGGAAAGGAAAGGAAAGGAAAGGAAAGGAAAGGACGTCTAAGATGTGTTATAGAAATGTTATTCCTAAGACATCTGAAACAAACTACTGGAGGAAGTAGCTCATCCTAATAGCAGGAGATGTAATAAACAGGCTCCATTATCTAGTAATGACCTTCCTTCTCCAGCTGCATTAGTTATGGTAGAATTAACTGGTAGAATTGAGCGAGTCCCCAAGGAAATAAATTAAAAAAATATATCATTCAAGCATCCTTTCTATTTTACTTGTTTTGTGTAAATTTTAGCATCTCAACTTTTTTTTTTTTTTTTTTAAGACAAACAAATGTGTAGTGGTTTAACCCTGGTTGGGTGCCAGGTGCCTACCAAGTTGTTCTGTCACACTACCTCCTAAATTCAACAGGGGAGAGAGAAATATAACAAGACTCTCAAGTTGAGGTAAGATCAGGGAGATCATTCAGCAATTGCTGTCACAGACAAAAACAGACTCAACTTGGGCAGAAATGGTTTGATTTATTAATGAATAATCAAAACAGAGTAGGAAAATGAGAAATAAAACTACAAATCTTAAAACACCTTCTCCCACTCCTCTCACTTTCCTAAATTTCTACCTCCTCCTCACCAGTAGTGCAGGGGAACATGGAATGGAGGCTGTGATCAGTTCATCAAAGATGGACTTTGCTTCTGCTTCCTCTCAGGGGCAGGACTCCTCACACTTCACACTGCTACAGTGTGGGGTCCCTCCCATGAGAGACAGTCTTCCTCAAACTTCTCCAACATGAGTCCTTCCCATACAGTTCTTCACAAACCGCCCCAATGTGGGTCTCATGCACAGGGGAAACAGTCCTTCAAGAACAGACTGCTTCAGTGTGGGTCTCCCACAGGGTCACAAGTCCTGACAGTAAATTTGATCTGGTATGGGCTCTTCCCTTTGCAGATTCCCAGGTCCTGCCAGGAGTCTGCTCCAGTGTGGGATTCCCGTGGGGTCACAGCCCTCTTTGGACAAACAACCTCTATGGTGTAGGATCCTCCACATGCTGTGAGTAGGTCTTTTCCAGTGCATGGACTTCAGAAACAGGGCTGCCTCACCATGGGCTGCACCATGGGTCACAAAAGAATCTTTCTTCCACTGCCTGGGCACCTCCTCCCCATTCTTCTCAATTGTCCTTGGTGTCTGCAGAGATGATTTTCTCATGTTGACATTACCTTCTTCTGCTGCAGTGTTACCTCTGTCTCTAACTACCTTGGTCTTGTCCAGTTGCAGATCCATCTTAGAGCACTGATCCTATCAGATACAGGAGAAACTTCTGACAGCATTTTTTTAAAAGAAACTACTCCTGTAGCTCCCTCACTACCTGAACCTGGCCACACAAACTCCCTACATAGTGATAACAAGACAGATTATTCTGTCAGTAAGAATATAGAAGAAAGATCAGCTCCAACTATCAACTGGGAAATTCTGGAAGATGTGTTAGGTTAGCTTCCCATGGTTATTGAGTTTATTTTCTGTAAAGTCCTTGCTGAGACAATCATATAAAGAACTTTTCTGTTCAAGATCAACATTCCCATAAATTTCAATGCAATTTGTTACAATTATCAACCTTGTCCAAAAAGAAAACACAAACTACCACTTACACTCAGCTACAAAAAGAATTCAGAATAAGCTTTGTGTAACATTGTTCACTGGTTTTTTTTACTTACACAACGTCCTCACTCATTAACTGGAATTCAGTGCTCCTTTAAGAGGTTTACAGTGAAAACATAATCACCACTGAATTTAATGGATGTTTGGAGAACAAGCATAGATTTAAGTAAAGCAAGGTAATGGACATGCAGAGACAATCTACTTGGTGCTATTAAAGTTACATTCATACTGAAGTATCAGTCTATAACACTGATGCTTTCATATCTCTCAACACTGAAAATTCTCTCATTTTAGTCATATCTATTTTGAATGCCCTGCTTGGATGTAAGCCTGAACTCTTCTGGAAGATCAAGTTGGGCATGTGGTAGAGGGTGACTTTAGATCTATGGTTGCCTCGAGGAAATCCAAGAACTCACTACAGTGTAGAAGAGCCACACATGCTGTTGTCACCATCTCTTGTTTCAAATATCCATGCAGTGCCATCAGGTGGACAATATCAGGCAGGAAATGGCTTCCAAAAAGTGCCCACTGTCATGGCCTTAGCTTATTTCCTGAAGTTTTTACCCCAATATATTTGGGCACAAATTCAGTGCATTCCAATAAACATTAGGCTGAATATCTTTACAAATATGAAAATGCTTAAAAGTTTTTGTCCTTCATTCCTGGATTCACCCTACTTCTTTGAGTAGTGAGTCACAAACAGCCACTCCCAACTGAGAGAGGAAAAAAAGCCAATGAAAGACTGAGAAGGAGCTGAAACAATGATCTAGTGTTGGAAAGTTTCTGACTATGACTGCTACTCTTGTTTACCTTGGCCTTCTGTAAAATAAGAAATGGCCGAGTATGGTATTCTAGGAGGCACTGCTGGCTCTTACATATTAAACCTTTTATAAATCCTGATTAATTTGTTTTATTCACAAAAACCCCAAAAAGAACACAAAAATAAACCCAAACTTTTTGTCTGACCTGTTAATGTTAGTAGCTAGTTTTCTTAAATAAGCACATCTTATTGCAGAATTAAAATATGCCAGTGCAAACCTTACTTATGTGGACCCCACATGGACTGAGCACTTCACATTACCTTAGATGCTGTATTTTCAGTTTGTGCTTCTCATATTCTCAGTTAAGTTTTATCTTGTAAATATTCTTGGTAGATTTCCTCCATTTTTCTCATGGAGTTGGCCATGGTAGTAATATTTAAATGTTTCCTCCTAATAAAAATAGAAATATCTTTCTTCAGTTTGGTAGTCAACTTTATTTCTAAGATTTTCCTCTCCATCTTGGCTTGAGATTATCTTCTAGTTGTCATTTCTTCTAATCAATACAGAAGAATACACAGAGTTTAACAGCAAAATGAAGGATCTTACTTGACTCATGTGTCTGCTTCTTGGTCTGTTTACAATGTTGAAAAATGAAAAACCTAAAGAAAAATGTACAGATCAGAATATCATATTGAAAATCCAATATTTCTTCCTCTATGTATTACTGTGGAAATAAGGATTTGAGAAGAAAAGCCGACTCAGAAATCCTTCCTGTTGCATGTTCTTAGTATCTGTTGTAAGTATCTCATTGATATGAGGTGAAAAGCAATTTCTATAAACAATATGATATCTATTTGGAATGAAGGTATCCTATTACATAGGTTGTCTATTGAAGGCTAACCTAAAGATTAAAATTACACTGGAGTAGATTATTTTCTATATAGAAGATTGAAGAGTTAGGTGTTTGTTACATATGATGGCAACACAGTAGAATTCCGCTTTCCTCTTCCCGCACAAAATTTAAGATAGATTTGTTTGTTTCTTTATGAGCCTTCATGGACAGTATATGGTAGCTCAAACATCTTTTAGAAGCAAATAATTTTCTGCAGTATTTCATTGAATTTTCTAGTGGTTCCTTAAACTTCCGTTGTTTTGACAAAAATGAAAGCAGTAACAGCTTTCAAATAAATCTCTGTGACATACAGATGTTTAAAATGTAATAATAGACAAAAAAATCTATAGAGAAAGGCAGATAATCAAAGTAGAAGTATCTTACATGACAATAAATTTTGTACTGCTGTCTGTTCAGTTTTAAGTCATGACGCTTAGCATTATTACAAGTTGCCAATGAAATAACATGCCTTGTTAATTTAACATTTTATTTATTAATTGTTATAAAACTCAAGGAATATAACACTTTAATACTAGTATCCAAAGGATGTGTTTTCTTTATATGTAAATATTATATTCAGTGATATCTCTGACACTTGTTCATAGAGCTTAATTATGTTACTTTCCATTAAAAACTCATTACCTACTGTTATTTTGCTTTTAATAAAATTTCTCTATTTCCATTAACAGTAATTTTTAAGTCAAAAACGACTTTGATGTATTTACTTAAGAAAAAAAATTCTTCTTGTAGTACCCAAATTCTTCTTGTAGTACCCAAATTCTTCTTGTAGTACCCAAATATTAACATGCACTTCATATCCTGTTGGTGCATAGTGTGAAAGCTCCACTCCAAACAGAATATCACCAGTCATGATTTGACTCTGATAAACAAAACCTGTCTTTTAAAGAAATATTTGTGGCAGAATTCATACTACGTGTTGAGTAGTAGAAACTGGGTATATATATCGGAAATGTCTCCATTTAACTTCCCAGATCTTCATATGTTTCTGTGTGACAAGTGGAATTGAATGTTACTCTCTTAGAATGTAAAAAAGTTCAACAGCATCTAGCTTAAAGATAGGTGTAATATTTTGTCTCTGTACGGCTTTTAATTTTTGTTATTTTTCTTCCTTCTTATTCATTTATGTTCCTCTCATCTGCAAGCCCTTGTTAGCTTTCTCTCCTTTCTCCTTTAAACATGACCTGTTAAACCTTACCTAGCAGACTGTCTCACACACTTTCTAAAGCACAATGTTTTTGAAATTGAGCAAGGGAAAAAGTAATTTTGCCAGGCTCATGCTGAATCTGAGTCTCCTTCACTCAGCAAAGACACCTATTGTTTACAAGCTACAGGTGAATACCACATGAGCAGGTGAAAATGGGAATTTGAGGGATGTGATAAGGGTTTTTATCTCTAATGCATTCATCCCGCATAGCCCTTTTACAACTATTACTAGTCCTTATAGTATTAGAAAATTGCTAATAATTTCCTAAGTGAAAAGCTAAGAAAGAAACAGATGGAGGAAAGAAGACAGTTAAAGTCTAGCACATCTTGAGTCTTAGTTTGATCACGTGTATTTAAATTTGCCTTCATCTTTTTTTCATCTTTCTTTTTACAGAGGCAACAGAGCTCATTTTTAGTAACAATACTGTACTAATGATAACATCAATATGATCTTCCAGTGCTGTTGTGCAAAAAGCAGTTGTTGAGTCTTGTTGAGAACGTTCCCTATTTCCATGTATTATTCAGAACACTCAGAAATAACTACTTAAGTATCTTAAAAGCATTAAAAGAGAACTCTGCTAATATCAAAGTCTGCAAGAAAAGTTAACCTGTGATTTTCTGTTATAATGATTAAAGTGTTATCACAGGCTACAGTACAAGAAAATTAAGGATTTTCAGAATTGTATCATCACCATTGACAAAATTGTAATTGGAATTACCTACCAGATTCTTCTAAAAGTTGCACTGAAAACTATAGAAAACTATGTATATGATCATTTTTAAAAAAACACATTCAACACTTCCATTGAACACTTAAGTGAAACTATCTCATCTCATTACCTAAAACAAATAGATAATTTAGAAGTGGGTAAATCATTCTGTTATACCTGAGACAGAAGCTGTCTACATAATCTTTCAGCTTCATTGCAGCCATCAACTGCTCACGCACAACAGGAATTCAAAATATATAACATCCTGTTAATGCTTACTGTATAGAATAGAAATGTGCACATTTACTGAGAAAAGAAGATAGATAACCTAAGATGATATTACATAAGATCAGCTTCCATTGATTCAACCATAAGAACTACCTGTAGCTAGAAGAAGTCTAAATGCCATAGCAAAGTCACTTTGTTTTTCACATTGTATCAGTGATTTTGGTGACAACAATTAACAGTAAAATAACAGTATAAGTATTGGAGAACACAGAGTAGACTACCATAAGCTCAAATGAACTAGATGTAATCGAGTCCTTGTGGCTGGAGTTTGTAATTTGATGTTTTACTCACAAAGTCCATATCTTAGAAGTATGTCCTTCCTATAGCATAGGCAGACAGTGGGAAATTTAGAGTCCCGATTTCTCCTTATTTGCACCAGTGAATTCAGGTGTTCAAGTTAATGTGGCAACACTCCTGTCATTCTAGTGTGAGAGAGGAGAAAAAACCACAAATTGTCAAAATTTTTCCATCTCTTCTTCTACTGCAGGTCACTTTTGCAGAAGCAAGTTCTGATTGTGCATTCATACAATCAGCTGAGTGAGGCTCTGAAGCCTGGCTTTTGGGAGTAGCATGGAGATGAGTCATAAAGAAGACATAGCAAATCCATGCTAGTAATGAAGGAAGTGGCCAGAGCCCCTGGAGGTGGGTGGTTGGCTGCAGGCACAGCCCCACCAAGGAAGGTACAGACACACATGAAGTCAGCAGGGCCAACAGCTCCTTTATTCTGAGAGCATCTCCAGGCCAGACAGAAATCACCACACATGTGGTCACTCTCATTTTTACACTTCTGGAGAAGTCAGAGATCTCTGTGGAAGGCCTCTCACATAAGAAGAAGGGGGAGTCTGGGCAGTATGTGCTGCACAGAAGGCATCTGGCAATAGAGGAAAATTAAAGGAAAAGTTTAATAATTTCTATATCTCATATAACAATTCTGGCTTCTACAGACAGATATTTTAAAATCTACAGACATTTTTTTAAAAAATTCATTCCATTAAGGTAGGGAAGAAATAAAATCAAGATAATAATTGATTTGAATAATAATAATAATAATAGATTTGATCTTGTATTCTAAGACGGCCATCTAGAAACAGCTATCATGTCAAACTACTGGTTTGTGTACCTACAGTCAGACAAGACAGTACTTGACAAAGTGGGATGCAAACCAACTTTCTCAATTTTCTCCTTTAAAAACTAGCCAAGAGAAGTTTTAAAGGATTTTTTTTTAAAGATGGTTTTTAATTCTAGGCTAATAGATGTTAATTTGCAAATTTCTGTACTGTTTAGGACTAACAGGATGTCTTGCCAAAATTGGACAGTTCTTCAGTTAACCATTACTATTGAAATCATATGAATCATGGACTATCCCAGCCTGAAATAGCAAGGGAGACACCTACCAATTCAGAAAAATCATGGGTCCATCAATGGTTTATTCTTATAACATTTCTCAGAGGTTTGATTTTTCTGGAGTGTCAATATTTCTCCGAGAGAGAAGGAAAACAAACAAAATCATAGATATTTGCCCTACACAGTTCATTGTTGCCTTCCCTAGTAAAACTGTTATCAGTGAATCTGGCTGACTTTTGTTTTGTTTTGTTTTCTTCTACTAAGTATTTATATATTTGCATTTCTATGTTTATTCAACATTATAGATAAATTTTTAAACAAACAAACAAACACGCAAACAAATGATCACAGGCTAGTTGACTAAGTTATTGTGTCCTAAGAATGGAAAACTGCAATAGAGACAGTTAATTTTTTTTCTCCCTTCAGATGTAGAGCTGTGCTTAGTGCCCTCGCCACTAAATTATTGCCGTATTTTCCTTCTCTCTGGTAGATTGAGTGTTAAAGTAGCCCATACTAAGTAAAGTAACTTCAGCGAGAACAACTCTAAGTGCTCAAACTCAGCACATACATGAGTTTTACTTTCGAGGCTCTTACCTCAGAAATGCAGACTCAAATTCCATTAAGGATGAGAGGACATTAGTCTAGGAAACTAATCTTACCCTAAGCTCTTGAGACACAGGGTTATATCAAGTCTGTCACTTAATTTCCTCAATTGAAACCAGAACTTTGTGGCTTTGCATGCACATTTTGGCATCTGTGTATGTATATTGCAAATATCAACGTATATATTCCCTGTGAAACTCTCTTTCAAACAGCATGACCATAGAGATAAGGAAAGTTATTTTTTTTCTGTATTTCAGACAGCAGCTTACAAGCCTCTGAACTTCTTTTTTGTAACTGTGAATGCAAGATGAGAGAAGTAAATGAACAATTAGGAAAAAAGCTTGACTCCTACATAACCTGCATTGAGATATTTACCATCAGAATTAAAGCATTAAAAGGTTGAAAGTAGCAGTTTAGTTATTCTTGTGGTCTCTTGTGGATCTGTTACTTTTGACAAAATTTAAGTATCTATGAAACAAAATATATTAATATCTACCTAAACACATGGAATAATCCATCTCTAAAAATGTCATATTATTGTTTTTTATGACTTGACATAGTCTTGTGAGTCTCAGTAAGCCTGAAGTTACTGTACCACTCATCCATCCATTTCTCTGTAACTTTGAACCTGTCATGTAACAGAAATTCGTCATCCATAGAAAGATGTCACGAGGTGTCAAGCCACAGATTTGTCTTTCTTATCCTATTGCTGCAAATGAGATTCTACTGTCAAAATGATATAAAGTTTGAGGTGGAGGTGTCTAGCAAAATGTCAGAACCTCACCAGCAGTGAGTTAGCACCAGCATTCACATCCGAATTCAGTTCTGGCAAAGGTAAGACTTCTTGAAATGAAACTAAGGACCAACTTTTCAAACATACTTGATCATCTCCTGGACTTAAATGGCAGCAGGTTGATTTGCTACATCTGTCTACACAGAGTTCTGCAGTACAGTTCAGAATATTTCTGGTACATTCTGCCATGACAAAAAACCTCACATATAGTCAGTGAAATGAAGGTGAAGATTGTGATCTCAGAAAGCCCCAGTTCTGGAGAAGCTGTTACAAGATATGAGATTTTACTCATACTTCTGTTTAGTTTAGAACTTAAGAAAAAAAAACATGGGACCTGGTAAGTCCATGAAATATACATTCTTACTACTCATGAATTAAATAGTGAGGGAAATGATAAAAAATTAAGAAACTGTGGGAAACACAGAGCCAAGTGAGAGTTGGAGGAGCTTCTCAAAGACAGTATGTTGCAAATGATGGATGAAAAATAATAAGAAAAGTTTCCTGCCTAACAAAAATATCACCATGTATTTCAAACAAATATAAGTGTGAGATGTGTTTTGTGTCTGTACATACTGTAGAAACCTTGTGTGCAATGAAAAATGGAGACAGAAAGAAGAATGAAAAAGGATAAGTAAAACAAAAGTCAAATGCTTGCCTTCGTTTTCTTGGTAAAGAAAATTATTTTGTTTGCATGTAATGGAGGTTGAATTAGTTTGGTTTACATCTTTTGAAGGTGATTTTCTACTAAAATCATAACAAAGCAGAAGGATCATCACATACTAACTTCCATCCAGCAAGATTATTGGAATAAATAACTACAAGGGGTTCATGACGGCACAGTTCTACAGAAGAAGAGTAGAATTCTGCCAAAATATTAATTTTGCTGAGTAGCCTAAGCTACTGTGTTCTGAATTGTGAGCTTAAGTAATATGGTAGCAACTCTCTACCAGGAGGGACAAGAGAACTAACTAGCATTTAGTTATCATGAACAAGTAATAGGCTTGCGTAGCTTTATATCTTTATGAGTCTTATCAATCACATTTATGAAGACAATAGAAAATTATAAGTGGTTACTGAAGTGCAGACTGGTCCGTCTCAAACACTCAGAATGACATTTTTATTTCCATGGATAAGAATCACAATAAATTAAGAAATTGTAGCATATCTAATTTTTTGTCAAGGTCATCTCATACATTTCAGTAGCCATGGGAGCTGTTGTTTGGAAAAATACATAGAAAGAGCTATATAATACAGCAGTTTGGACCCACATTCACAACCTATCTTTTGTGACATAGATTTTTCATAGCATGTGTGTCTAACAGTAAAGCCTGAACTGAGAGAAAGAAAAACTGTGGTGTACCACTTGGTCATCTCTCACAATGTCTTCTGATTTATTGTAGACAGTAACACAGATAAGTATCATTATTAGCCCTCCTTACATCTCAGTATGTTAATTCAAGTCACTTTCCCTCTGGAAAGCAATGACAACCTATTCCTGCCTCTCATCTCTTCACTTGTCACACAATAAGTTGTTATTTTAACTGGGACAAAGCTCCACAGAAGATGAAACTACAGTATCATATTCCATTTTTACTGTTAGTATATCCAGTGTCTTTAAAGAATATGGCCTGATACATTAGTGATTCAGGCTATATTGCAACGAGTGCACTATTTGGCTTCTGTACCAAAAGGAACAGGTGTTTTCCTAGAATGACGCAATGATGCCTACTTATGTAATTGATGGTCATGTTAGAAATTCCAATAACAGCCATTATAATTCAGTAAGGAACTATGGGAAAGATTAAAGACAATCCTTACACAATGTATTACTGTTTGTCTCTAAATTCATAGTTGGTATCTCATTTCAGAGACAGTAGGCTTTCATCTTGAAAACTGGTAGATCAAGTACATGAATTAATTTCAAAATGTATGTTTGTTGTTGAAACTGTAGACATAAATGATTTATGTGTGGGAGAAAGGAATATGTACTGTCTCTTCTTCTTTTTAGAGGACAATTTACCTCAAGTTATGTACCTTTTAGCATGGCACTTGATTTTACAAGTTGGTGGTAAAACATATAGAGAATGGTTAAGTTGCCTTGAACCTTTTAATTATAATTATTAACTTTTTAAAATCTTGCATTGTCATTGGGAAAATTGTAAAACTTTTCAGATTATAGGCTTCCCTTAGTTTGACATTTTCTGTGACTCAGTCATTTTTCAGCTCCTTCTGCTTTTGTCCCTGAAAAATCTATGAGTTCTCTCACCCTGCCTTGATTAATGAACCAATATTAAAGACCCACAGTTTCTTTGTTTTTACTGCAAATCCTAATCCTTCTACACATCACCTGGGCCTGACAAACACTTTCAGCCCTCTATTTCTATTCATACTGAGGTTTGGACTCATACAAGTAAATTTAGTCACCTTCTTAAAGTCCCAGGCTGAGAAGCCTGTATGTGACTTGGTTCACATTGACTCCTAACTTTGTGATGTTGCCTCCTCTCCATTCTGCTTTTTATGTACAAAAAAAACATTCTACTTCTAATGTGCCAGACTCTCTTCCATTCTCAGTCAAAAAGCCTAATATCTAAACACAAATACTGCATACAAAGTGGGGGAGACAAAAACTAGAAAAAGCCTAACTCAGCACATCTTCCTCTGGATCTTCTTCCTCAGAGTCATATTAATGCAAAACCCTTGTTAACACACAGCAGTTGTGTCCCCAGGTAAAGAAACTTTTAACTTGCAGCTATTGTTCATTGAGATAGATAAACTGATGTGAAGCAAACTGATTTGAAGATAACTGTTGTTTAAACAGAAACCAACATTAAAGTACTTATCTAGCACAAATCTTGTATGCTACAAAATTCATTTGCAGAGGGCTGTTCTCTTTATAACTTGCAACTGATTCCTATGCTATGACTTCCTAATAAATAATTAAGCAAGAAAAGTATAAGAACCTACAGCTATACCCAGATATATCAAGATGCAAGAAAAGTTCCCCACACTATATTCAGCAGTTAAAACTTGTCCTTTTTATTGTAAAGATTATCATAGGTTGTGCACACTATTTTAATTCAGTATTTTCAGGGTCTGTAGACTGATGTGATTAGAAATAAAATTGCCCTGAACTTCTGATCAAATCAGGGACAAGAGTTCATCTGAAAAGGAAGCTATCATCAACTGCCTGTAAAATATGGAACAGGGCTGTGTGGCTGTGTTCTACCTTTATTGTACAACATTGACTGGAAATTTGTAACTTCACTTTTGAGATAGAAAGTCTAAGCTAGAGCATCCTGCACACCTCTCAGAGACAGTGTTTATGAACTATGCTACATTAGTATTAACTTTCCTGTGTTTTTTTGAGAATGATAAATGACTTTGTGTGTGCATGTGTGTCAGGTGATGTTGAAAGAGGCATTGTAAATACAAATATTGAGCTTGATTTTGTTTTCCTTCATCTATTGAGGAACATGTATCTTCCTAAAGAGCCATCGTGCCAGCTCCCAGGACCAGAGATCAAGTGTCCTTTTTCAAGCTGCTGCCTCAAGGATTTTACATTTTAATTAACACAAGTCCTTTTCAGTGAGAAACTAATTGGGCCAAAATTCATCATCAGTGAACTACTATACATTAAATAACAAAAACTCCCCTGAAAGTAGTTTCTAGCTAATTAAAAAACAAGAAAGCAAGAAGGAGTAACATTTTGCCCTGGGACAAATGTATTTGACTTCCTGTGTTATTTGCTACCTGTGATGTTAAACTTTGGAAAGAGACTTGGGGCAGAGTCAGCTCCCAGGATAAGCTAAGAGATATTTGTTCATAGAATGATAAAATCATTTCAGCTGGAAGAGACTTTCAAGATCATCTAGTCCAGCCTTTGCCCTAGCCCTATCAGACATTAGATTTGCTTCTGTGAAAAGAGAAAATAGTAAACTACTTGAGAAGTGAAAGAAAAAAAACACCTTTTCATTCTCTAACAAACTACTTTTTAACTGACTTGCGAGATGTGTAATCACTTTAGCTGCACTTGAATGAACTGCCAGATGTCTATGGAAAAACATGAAAAAGAGTATTTTAAGCTGCCTGAAAAATACCACCATGCTCCTTCTATTTCAAAATAGTAAGCTTGGCTCATCATGTTTAATTCTAACCAATATCCATGTAGTCCTTGCTGGGGAAAAGGAAACACAGAAGAAGCAGAAACTCTGCAGTCCTCTGCAGGGTAAGAAGCTCTTGTAGACAGGGATCCATTAGTTTCCAAGTCTCAGAGACAGATCCACCAAGGCCCATGGGACAGAGGTTGTAAGGGTTTTGTTGACAGTGCAGCAACAGCTAGTGTCTGGAAAAGTGAACAACTGCCTGGAAGCTCCATCTAGTTTTGGACTAAACTATACAATAATAACTTTGAAGAGAGAAGAAAGTCCTGTTGCTGCCAGAAATTATGGATATTCCAGTCAATAGGCAGATGGGGGAAACCTCTAGGGAAAGGTTACACAGTCAAATAGCAATTATTTGCATCTTGCCAATGAAAAAGATTGAGAGGCAAAATAAAGTATACCTAATGTCATTCAGATCTATAAAGTGAATCGTCATTGGTGCTTAACATAAAACTACTTCAAGTTTCCTTTTAAAAGGAGACATAATGGCATAGCTCTGAGATTGAAACAAGATGAGTGTCTTATGCCAGAAAAGTCCTTAATCTGGGAGAGGGAGATAGAGAGATTCTGCCTGTGGCTTTTACAGTGAAAGTCTGCAAAGATATTTCCAAGGACTTCTCTAAGAGGACAAAGTCTTCTAGTTTAGTCTTGCTGAAGTTTTGTGTAACACATATGAAAATAATTCTTCAAATAAACTGTCTGATTATCTAGAGTGCCATTTTCCACTTAGAAATCTCTGAAATAAAAACAAACAATGAGAAAATCCTAAATGTTGCAGTGAGATAGTTTTCTAGAACCATATAGCAGTATGAGGGAGAATTTCCTGCTCTGGGTAGAGGTGTTACCATTCTTCTCAACAATGAGACAGGGTCACAACTCTTCTTCTATCTTCTTTGTACATGAGCTAAAAAGCTCAGACAACACTTTCTGTGAAGATATTCAGAAAACAAGACTGCAAAGTCTATTTAAAAACACATCGCTTCCACCATGTAAGGCTGATCATTATTGCTGACTCCCACTGCAAGAAAGAGGAGCTGACATTTCAATGTTTTTTCCTCTTGGCTGAGGTGATTCGGAAGATCCTGAAATTGTCTAAGCCCAAAAATGTAATTATACCTTCTTCTCTTGGCCTCTTTCCAGCCTGTAAAGTTGGACTATTAAAGGCATTTTGAGTAATAAATCTCAGCTTCTGTGCAATGTGGAATTATAGGTGCCAGATATTTGGGTTTAACTTTGTTACTGTTGTCCACAAAGTGAGTCTTACATGCAGAAAGCTTAATAATATGTTTCTTCAACAGAACTGTCCTTGCACTGATGAAAAAATTAATAGAGCCCATCAGATTTGGGTTATAATGTGATGGCAGAAGAGGTATCAGGAAGAAAGCTAGCAAATTCATTCAGTGAGGTTTGCATATGTCATGATTTGGCGTGAACCTGTTCCTGATAAGGTGAAAGGGGCTGTAAAGATGGCTCTTGTAAGAAGTTGCTCAAAACTCTTCCCACCTCTGAGCCAGACCCACTGCTCGGATTGAGCCAATTAGAGACCTCCACGATCAATTTTTAAGAAGAAGCCAGAAGAGGAAGGCTTTTCCTGTTCCTTCTTCTTCTGTCCCTTCTTCTTTTCTGGTTGGTGGTGATACAAGGAGTGGGAATAGTGAGAGAAGCAACCATGCAAACTCCAAGGTCAGTGAGGGAAGAGAGGAGGAGATGTGCTGGAGCATAGACTCCCCTGCATCCTGCAGAGAGGAACAGTGAAGTAGTGACTTGTTAGAGTTTGCCCCTGCATCAGAGGCAGTGACTCTCTTCATTAAAGAACCTGTGCCAGGGCAGTGACTATGGCCAGAGGAGGCCGTGTCCCATGGGAGGGACCCAATATTCACAGAAGCTTTAACTGTGAGGATGAACCCATATCAAAGAAGCTCATTAAAACTGTGCCCAGAAGAGTCTGTGTCCTGTGGGAGGGACCATGTATCTACAGAAGTTGCAACTGTGGGGAAGAATCCACACCATAGATATTCGTTAAAACTGTGTTCCGTGTGAGGGACCCTGTATTGGCTGAGGCCACAGCTGTTGGGAAGAGCCCACACTTGAGAAGTTCAACAAGGACCATGTCGCGTGGGAGGGACCCCATATCGCAGCAGGAGAAGAATGCAAGGACTCTGAGAAGAGAGAAGCAGCAGAGCCCATCTGTGAGAGACTGACCACATCCTCCATTCCCTGCCCCCCAGAGTCATTGAGGGAAGAGGAGGTAGAGATATTGGGAGCAGTGAACTGAGCCTCAGAAGAAAGGAGGGATGCAGGAGGGAGATCTTAAAGTGCTGATTGTATTTTTCTCATCATTCTGCCCTGTTTTTTGCTTTTTGTTCTGTTCTGTTTCTTAGAGGTAGTAGAATAAACTTTCCTACTTTCTTCTCTAAGTCGAGTACTGGAGTCTGTTTTGCCTGGAACTGTAACTGGCAGAGAGCCCTCCCTGCCCTTGTCTCAATCTACAACAACCTTGGTTATCTTTTTTACTCCCATTTCGCTGGGGCCTAAGGAAGGTGGGGGTGGATAGGGGGCAATAAGCAAGAGATCATTGTGATGTTTAATTGCTGGCTGGGCAAAACCACAACAGCATACTTTGTGCCTTTGCATGTGCTCTTGAATTTGATTTAAACTGAAAATGATTGCCCTTGGGGTGCTCGGTAAAACATCAGTAAACATTAGTATTGATGCCACAAAGAGGTCATATTGAGATCCAAGTTATTTATTGCCGCATTAAACAATCCCCCTTTCATTTGGTTGCTGGCAGGCTGTTTGATAAAGTTTAACTTTATTTGTCCTGCTCTTTTTAATGTGACTTTTCCTACTGTGTAATACTAATTTGAGCTTTTGTCCCTGTAAGTGAAGTTCTGCATATATGTGTTTATTCTGGTGTAAATGGGATTCTGTGATGTATTCTGGGAGCAAACCCCAATCAACTGAAGACTTTCAGTTTTGTAGGACTCAGCAGACATTCACTTCTGTTACCATTAATCAGTGTAACACTTGTAGACAATTTGTGCAGAGATCACAAAACATTAATACTTCCACCAAACCTCAGAGTTTCTACAAGCATAGCATAGCCAGATGACGTTTGTCTATTCAAGTCTACGATACATAAGAAGTTTTTTTCACAGAGCTGGTGCATAGTAACATCTAGGTTAGGGGTATACGTGGTCAAAATAACTTTAGAGGAGAAAGCAAATGTCAGTAAACAAAACATGCTCCTATTTAATAGTCAGACAGAAAGCAAATGTGTCCAATAATTGATAATAATGTCATTCTAATGAGATAGTCTGTGGACTCACAATAGATGATCCAGCATTTTTTTTTAATAATATAAAAACATACAGCTAATAGAACATAATTTAGTTATATGAATAAAAAGATCTCATAGATTTCCTGTAACCAGAGATAATTTCCAAAGGAATTGTTCTTGACAAAGACATACTATCTTTAATTTTGAAACAAGATTCTGACCTTAATTTGAAGAGTCTATTTTTGCCACAGAAAAATGCTTCCTTTTTTTACTTCAATGTTTCCTCATTATCTGTTCAACAAGAATGTAATTTTTTGTTGTTCAGGAAAATATATCTTATTTACAAGTTATAGATGTGAACAGAGATCTCTGCACAAGAATAAATAATTGTATTGAAATTAGTTTTTTTGATTCATTTTGTTTCCAAATCATTTAGCCAGTATCAGCAAATCTGAGAGCACACAGTCACATGTGTAATAGTCACTGGATTTTCAGAGGATACAATGTAATCTGGAACACAATGAGATATCAGAACTACACAACTAACTACACCTAACTTTTTTCATGAATACTTAAACATTGTCCTCCCAATTATATATTTTGAATTGATTCTTGAATTCCTTACAAGCATAAATTTGTTTTGGTTTTGTGCACAGCAGCGCAGGATCCCTTCAAATTATACTGTGGCATGCAGTAAGATTTACCACTCAATTACATCATGAAGTATTTAAGTCCTTGGATTCTGTGATTGTGAATGTTCTGTATTAATTCAGCTTGAAAGCAGAATTTAGTCTGATTTGTTAATGAGAATTTTCCTGGTTTGTTACAACTTCTGTTGGAATAAAAGTTTTAAACCTTGATCCTGATGTTAAATAATGTCTTTACTATCTTTTCATATATCATTCAGCAATGACAATACTAATCTTCCCCTGCGTAACAACATTTCACTGTTCTAAACTGTAATTGTGTTAGTTGTATGAGATCTCTGGTTCCATCTGGATATTAAAAAACACGAATACAGTTTCTATAGTTAAGGACTTTTTTTAAAGTCTTGGGTAAAGCACACTCAGTTTCTGACTAAGTGAACCCAAGTTTGACGTATTTTACTTTGACAATCTATTCTGAATTGTTTTGCCATCATGAAAGCCTGATGTGCTATATCATCAGATTGCCTATGCTTTTGAAATTCTGGAATAGCGAGATTTCTGAGTATTAGTCTTTATTTATAGGAAATTTCTGAAAGAACAGCACAACACCTTCAGCTGGGGAATGCTATGAAAGTGAGTCAATGTATGTGGAACCACAGGAACATATGCTGTGCATAGAGAGTATGAATGCTGCTCAAGTGTTAGGACTAGCCTTGAAGTGATTGCTGAAACTGCAGGGGTAAAAAATATAAATTTATATAAAAATATAAAGCACAATACATTATTCTTACAATAGTGAAAAAAAGGTAACTTTTTACAATTCCTAAATGAAAGTGACTAAAGTCACAGAAATATTTTGTGGTTCCATAGGGTGACCAACAGCCAATTTTCTAAGATCAGTGTTCAGATATGCTAAGCTTTACAACTTGCTAGAAGGGTAACTCTGTGTCCTGAGTTGGAATTTGGAATATTAAAAGCCACTCTTAAAACAAAAAAATACTTTATAAAGAGATAAAAATTATAGTCTGTCTAGTGAAATTCAGACTCTGATTCCACATTTGTACTTTTGTCCATGACCAGTGGAATTACTTCTTCCTCTGGCCTGAGTTTGTCCTTAGGATATAAAATGGCAGCATTTTGATGGTTGATCTCTGAATAAATTGCAACATGATGTATCAATTGACTCATTATTGCTTAGTAAAAGCATATACAGGCTAATAGAAAATAAAACTTGTGAGAAGACTTATCACACTTTCTGGGATCCTCTAGTCGTGTCTAGAGTGTGAGAATAAGAAAATCCACAGAGTATATGCTCATGGGATGCCACCAGATTCTCACATCTTCTCTCCCTACCTGCGTGTTTCCCCTGATGAAGGCTAGAAGAATTACGGAAAGCAGGAAAAGAATGAGTATTAAGAAGCAGAGGTGGGTAAATCAAAGTCAGCTGGTATTTTGGGAGGAGGTATATCTAGAGGAACTAGATCAAAATGTACAGAAAGAAATTTTTCACATGGCTTATAATTATCCTGAAACTCATTACTACAGGACAGTCTGGTGGATAAGTGTTTAGCAGGAATGAAAACATGTTACTCATATCACTAGAAATATTACCCTAGTTAGAAAAAAATACTAAAATATTAAAATTATATTGTGATTCATTAGTAGAAATAGTAATACAGAATAATGTTCCAGGTTAGGAGCTCTCTACTAATTGATGTGGGTAAGGGGGGGTGCCTCTTTGGGCATCTGACTCATGAAAGTTCTTTATGCTTTCTCTGGAGCATTTGCTACGGTCTCAGACAGAGCATACTGGGTGGTCTACTGGCTTGTGCTACAGAAATGTCTGCATTTACATCTTCCAGTTGGAAAAAAAAATGCTTTGGTACCTCCTTTTGTGCTCTCAGAGTCTTTATAAGAACATATTAGTTGTGTAAATTTCTGGACATATCACTATTACATGTATCAAGGTAAAATACACTTGTGAGAAGCCATATTGTGAAACAAAGTCCACACAGCATGCGACATTATCTGCTTCAGCTTTTATGGTTGTTTGTAATACAATCTAAGAAATGTAGTTTTTATTTCTTTCATCATATTTTTGAGATGCTTTTATCTTTGTTCACAGAGGACTTGACAATCTCTAACACAAAAGCCTTTAACTGTATAATTTTAGTATTGAGATATGGCAGATGTCTACTGGTAAAAATTTATACACATTGTACTGCTTCTATTTCAGATTATTACCATCCTAAGTTTGCAGAGATTTGACTGAAAAATTTAGAACTGCCTGTGTGCATTGTTTCATTGTAGAAATAATACCTGGGTTTTTACAGACATTTACACAAACAAATATATTTAAGAACGATTTTACATGCATTTTGTCCACCTTTATTTATGAAGAACTTTTGTTTTTATTATCCACTGATAGCTCATAGGCCCATGTATTTTTCCTGCAAGTAGAACAGGCTTTTCTTGGTATTCACAATATGTTTTTGCAGTTGTCTTCTAGTCACAGTTTTTCTTACTGTATTGTTATCTCAAAGTTCAACTTATATTTCACTTTTGGCTGACCTAGAATTCTGGCATATTTTTGAAGTACGTTTATGTGAGATATTATTAATTAAAAATGTATTTCATATAAATACTAATATACTTAACATTATTGCAAATTTAATATGAGATGTTATCAATAACTGTTGTAGCAAGCAAGCATCCACATCAACTGTCTAAATTACTCTGATATTGCACTACTCAAATATTTAATAGTATAGTTTAGAATAGAATGGGAAAGTTTCTAATTTGATTATTTTACAAACAATTTTATGGTAACTGGAAATAAGTAAGCAATAGAACCAATTTTTGCTCATATGAAATAAAGCCTTCAGCAGTATTTGCATTTTGAAAAACTGAAGAAATCCTCAGCATCCATGTTTCACCTTTAATGTCCTTTCAGAATCCTACTTGAAGAAAAATGCACTAATAATATTTTAAAATTGTGCAGCCTGAAAATGCTTTCTATTGTTTTAATTCCCCTTTTCTACTGCCCACTTCCTACTGCTTTTCTTGGTGTTTTTGCATATCCTCTATATTACTGTGTGCAGTCTTACTTTTTGTTTCAGATTAGTGTGCAATATCCTCAGATCCAATCCTGGCTGTAAACTAGCTTTGATAATTCAAATGCAAGTTACATTGTCAGTTGACAAAGGAAAAAAAAATCCCATACTGTCTTGTTTCTCTCTTAGTTCACAATCACTCCCTTGATGAGAAACAGTTTCATAACTTCAGCTTACTAAATGAAGCCAAAATCTACTGCCACCAATCTTTTCTAGTTTCTCCAGGAGTACTCTTGGGCAACATTTCATGATGCATGATGTGTATGGTACATAATGCATACCATATCTCTTTCTTAGTTATGTCTCTGCTTTTCTTCCTAGCTATATCTATTTTATTTTTATTTTTATTTTTATTTTAGTAATTCAGATGAACTATTTTACATTGTATTTTATCTTCTCATAAAAAAAAAAAGTATTAAGGGTCTGTAATACAAATGTTTATTATATCAACATTTTCTCAAACATAGATTTATGTTCTGACGTCTATTTTGCCAAAGTGGTAATTCAATCAAAAAATCCAGTTTTAGATAACTTAATCTTTATATATGTCTATTTTGTGGTAAATATTCTTTCCCCCCTAATTTTGGTTTTGTTACTTTATTGAGTGGAATAATGAATTTACTCATTACATATTAGAGTTATTAATTTATTTGTTATGTCAACAGTGCTTCAATCTATAAGTCACCAATCAACTGTCTTGGTACACAATTGTACAAATGGACTACAGCTAATGTAATTAACAACTTTCATAGTGTATTCTGTTTCAGTGAATGTATATTTTCTGAAATATAAATATATTTAATGTATATATTTAAACTGTCCTTTAAAAAGGTACATAGTGGCGTGAAATGTGCAAGTGGTCTTCCCAAGACTGAAACACACAGTACTTATATGGTATATCTGAATAGCCACACTGTCTTGAAGGACAAGGACGTAGATCACTGTGTAAACGTGAGTCTAAACCTCCACCTATTTGCTGTCAGTTTCATAAGTAGGAACATTACAAGAAGCTGCATAACGGAAAAGAAATATGTATAGTAGGAGGAAATAAATGAATTTCAGTCTAATCTCTTCCTTTATTCTCCCTACATCATTTAGCCTGCCCTATATTTCAGCACTATTTAAAATGTAATAATTTTTTTTTTGTTTAATCATTTAATATGTTCTTTGAACCAAGACAAACTTTTAACTTAAAGTGCTGGGATGCTTGATTTGAAGTGACTTGAAGTAGTAGATATCAATGTTCTATAAGAGGACTAGAGACAGAATGGTTTTAAATCTCTTTTATTGTGTCGTTTGAGATCTAGTTTTCTATTGTAAATGCTTTTTTGCCCCATAGAGTTTTCACCGTCTGTTGCAGAACTCTCTCTCTGCACTTCAGAAAGAGTTTTCTCTGACCTTTTCCATAGAAACATTTTGCTGAAAGAGTATTAAACATGATTGAATGAATATATCCCTTGAAAGGTATACTGATGGCTGTATACATAATCTAATATGCTTTAACAATAAGTTATGGTGAATGGAAGTACATAATCCCAAAGGCTAATTTTAGCACAATGCACTGCCTCTGATATAGACTGTCTCAGAACCATTCCCTAAAAAGCATCTCTTCTACCACTGACCCAAAAAGGAGACTACGGAAAATAGCTTTATGTCATTCAATTTGGCGATGTTTGTGTGTGCATTGGCTCGACAAGTAAACAAATAATAGCAATGCTTGCTTTTCATAAGCGCTAATTCTCTAAAGAGAAAGAAAAAAATCCTGTTTCTACCATCACACTTTCACATCTCATTCTTTTTCCATACATTTAAGATGTGAGTTGTCTATCAGCCTCTGATGTATCTTAATATATATATAAATAATTGGAAACTTCCTATTCCCTTCCTCAATACCTTCGTTAGTCCTTCCTTCCTTCATTAGTTTTTTTCAGCCAAACTATTCATAAATGTTCCCATAAATGTGTAACAGGGACAAGAAGTCTCCACAAAGCATTTAGTATTGCTGGAGAAGCTTCAAACGTTGCATATGATCTTTGTATAGTTTTACCTTCTTGACCATGTAAACATTTCAGAAAACTTTTCCCAGACTTCTTTTAACTAGTGCTTCAGGATTTCCCTTTTTTTTTTTTTTTTTTTTTGGTTTAACCCAGCTTTTCTCCTTCTAGGAAGAAGAAGAAGCTTGCCTCTCGAGTTGACTCTCTCATATGTGCACATTTTCTAATCTTTCGCCTTCTCTCTATCCACTCTGTTGCAGTTTTCTTCCCATTAGTTCATCCATTCATGGCCATCTGCTTCCTCTGCCTTTCTTCTTCCTCAACTACGGGAAGCTTTGTTGTTTCTCTTCCCATTTCCTAGCAGATTTGATTCTGTAGTCTTACGGAGTACATTTATACTTAGTAAAAGAGAAGGCTGAGAAGATGGGTGACTACAGCAACTCAACTGTTTTCAAAGGCCTTATGTGGCACATAAAGGCACTGGGGCAACAACATATTCTGCTGACAAGTGAGGAATCATAATGAAACACCCACTTGTGACTGATTACACTGTACCTTGACCTTGAATACAGTGCTAAAGCAAAACTACTGCTGGACTTTCTGTCCTGGACAGTCATCAGACTACACTAGGCCAGGAAGAGGACTTAGATCCAAAGTACTTAGGTATTTCTGCTGTAGAGTAAATTGAAGCTATGTGCAAAAATCAGTCTTTGCTCTATCTGTTCACTCTACTTTTTTTTTCCTAATAGTTACCTGTAAGAGCAATAGTGAATTAATTCAGAATTAATTTAAGGATTTTAGAGGTAAAAATTAGGGTGTACAGGTACCTAATGGAAGAAGAGTAGTTGCTGGATAGTTTGCAATTATTTCTGTCAATGTTAATGAATTGAAATTATAATGCTGAAATCAGGGGACTGGAACATCTTTCATACACAGAAAGGCTGCGGGAACTGGGGCTGTTTGGAGAAGAGGAGATTGAGGAGAGACCTTATTAACATTTACAAATATCTAAAAGGTGGATGTCAGGAGGTTGGGAGATCCCTTTTTTCTATAGTAGCTAGCAACAGGACAAGGGGTAATGGGATGAAGCTGGAACACAAAAAGTTCCACTTAAATATAAGAAAAAACTATGTCACTGTGAGGGTGATGGAGCAGTGGCACAGGCTGCCCAGAGGGGTCATGGAGTCTCCTTCCTTGGAGATCTTCAAGACCCGCCTGGACATGTTCCTGTGTGACCTGATCTAGGTGAACCTGCCTCTAGAAGGGGAGTTGGACTAGATGATCTCTAAAGGTCACTTCCAACCCCTACCATTCTGTGATTCTACGATTCAGATGAAAGCTAATTTTTTTCCTGGATCCAAAACACATTGAACTCAACAGAAAGACTAACAAATTTAAGCATAGTGTAGTTCTGGTAGTATTAGATAAAATATGCAAGAAAGGACTAAGCTTTTTTGTTAGGATGACTTACAAAAGTGATAAATTTCTTTGTGTTTGATTTATTTTCAGTTATTAAGTATTCAGTGTGGAAAAATGAGGAAAAGTTCTGATATGGTTTAAATTTATGCAGCTTTTCCACTGACTTTAACAACTAAGTTTTTGACTCAGTTTCTAACACTGAGATTTAACCTATCGAGGAACAATTACAGAAACATATTATTTTTCCTGAAAAAAAGCACCTTGAATAATGATATTTTTCTCTTGAATCAGTTGCACTATCTGCTCATCTGCTAAAACACAACTGGATAGTCTAAAGTAGCTGACAATCTTAAGATACAACAGAAATTTTATCATGAAGTGTAAGATATAAAAGAGAGGAAAAATATTCACAATGAGACCACAGTGGAATGTGATCCCAGTTCCCAAGAGTAACACTGCTAAGAGATATCACTCTCTGCCACTTCCCTACTCTGATTTAGGCAGATAACAATAAAATGCAGTGGTAATATCCCAAGGATATAAAGAAGAAATGTTTTTTAGGATTGTATTTTAGAAAGAAAATAATTTTCTTTCTAAAAAAAAAAATAATCTGACTGTCTCTGTCTTTTGTGTCTAGAGTGAAATTTCAGATGAAAACAAAGGAAAGAGGCATTTTCTGGTTTGAAACAGGGACTCAGCTAAGGGTCTCTAGATTTTTGGTTAAATTCTCTATTGCTTGACATTTTTTCTCTATTTCAAATAGAAATATCCCTAGAATTTCTCTTTGACCCTTCTCCCCTCAGTAGTTTATTTAGAATAAACCCACCAATCTTTTCCAATAACAGAATTCTTGTTGTTCTGCCAGCCTTTACTGAGGAGATTCAAGGGTGCTTTCCTTCCAACCTGGACTGAAACATTCGACAGAACACAATTCAAAGTGGTTTAGATATGTGTCATCTCTCTGATCTCTTAAAAATGAAAAAATCTGACAAAATGTAATCTTTGGTGAAATACATCTTAGGGCTCCCCAGATAAACAAAGATCCCAGTTACTGGGCTGCAGTATTTGAGAACCTTCAGTGGGATTTTCATGGCCACTCAAGACTTTAGATCTCTAAACCTCTTTGCCTCTCTAAGCCTCCAAAATATAAGGCTGTTTTGAAGCATTTTCAAAACAGTGAACAAGCACTGATCTTGATGTCAGGGAGGGAATGTGCAGACAAGTTCCTGGAATAATGTGTATGTCTCCTAATTAATGGTTGCAGATAACTTATGGTATATTCCAGTGCTTTCATGCCAAAAATATAACTTCAATTACTATTTATTGGGGTTTGTTTTGGTTTGGATTTTGCTTTTTTCTTTTAATATTCACTTACATGATTGATAGATTATTTTTTTGAAAAAAAACCCAAACCTTCACCAATATGTGTTGTGGCTGTTCTCAGCATATGTAAATCAGTTTTTAGGTACCTTAGAAATCCAATCAGGTCAGAGTTGTTATTCTATCTGGTATCCTTTTGAGTAATTAAAAAGCAATCTGAATTCTGAAGTTATTATTGAAAAGGTCAGTTGTGTTCAGAAAGAATACAGACTTGTGTGTGAAAATCTTTTGACTGAAATGCAGCGAAGGTATTTGAACTTGTCAAAAGCTTGTTTGAATGTGTGGTTTTGAACTATCAAAAAACAGATCTGGAATGGACTGCTCAGATGGGTTGTGGAGTCTTCTTCTCTGGAGACATTCAAACCCCCCCCAACGAGTTCCTGTGTGACCTACTCTAGGTGGCCCTGCTCTGGCAGGGGGGGTTGGACTATGTACTCTTTCAAGGTCCCTTAAAATTCTATGATTCTTTGAAGGGCCAGGAAGAAATCTGATTAGAAATGCAGTATTAAATCCTCACACTGCCCACATAGGACAGATTTTGCTGTAAGATTTAGCTAGTGTAAAGGGCCTTCAGTGCTGTACATATTTTGAAATGAAGGCATAGAATCACTTTTCAGCTCTTTTCAATTATCACATTCTAGAATCCTGATGATAAAGACAGAGGATTTCTTCTTCCTGGCCTTGAGACTTTTACATCATCTTGGAAAAATGGGACAAATGCAGTAGAGAGATTTCACTTTAGTACATTAGAGGTGGCAGTGGTACAAGCTACAAAGAGCCTTTCAGAAGTGTATTCTGAATTAATCTATACGAAATAACAGTATAACTGCACACTTCCTTAGCACAGCCTTTATAATAATTTTAGTTTTCACTTTATGTGTGATCAAGAATCATAGACTCCTAGAATGATTTAGGTTGGAAAAGACCTTTAAGGTCACTGAGTCCAAACATTAACCCAGCACTGCCATGTCTACCACTAAACTATGTCCCCTAGTGTCACATCTACACTTCTTTTAAGTACCTCCAGAGACAGTGACTCCACTACCTCCCTACTCAGTCCATTCAAATGCCTGACAACCCTTTTGGTGAAGAAAATTTTCCTAGTATCCAATCTAAACCTCCCCTGGCACAACTTGAGGCAGTTTCTTCTCATCTTACCAATTGCTCAGTGGGAGAAGACACCAATATCCACCTCACAACAGGCTCCTTTCAGGCAGTTGTATTGAGCAATAAGGTCTTCCCTCGGCCTCCTTATCTCCAAGCTAAACAACCCCACTTCTCTCAGCTGTTCTTTATCAAACTTGTTCTCCAGACAGTTCCCGAGCTTTGTTGCCCATCTCTGGATATGCTGCAGCACCTAAATGTCCTTCTTGCAGGGAGTGGCCCAAAATTTAACATGTTATTTGAGGTGCAGCCTCATCAGTGCAGAGTGCAGGAGCATAATAATTTCCATTTCTGTTGGCCAGACTATTTCTGATACAAGTCAAGATGCCATTGGCCTTCATGGTCATCTAAGCACACTACTGGCTCATATTCAGACAGTTGTCAACCAACACCCCCAGATCCTTTTCCTTCAGACAGCTTTCCAGCCCCTCTTCCTCAAACCTGTAGGGTTGCACGGGCTTGTTGTGGCCCAAGTGCAAGACTCAGCAGTTGGCCTTGTTGAACCTCATACAACTGGCCCTTGTCCATTGCTGGTCCCTCTGAAGAGCCTTCCTGCCCTCAAGTAGATCTATGCACCCTCCCAGCTTGGTGTCATCAGCAAACTTACTAAGGGTGCACTCAATTCTCTCCTCCAGATCATTGATAAAGATGTTGAACAGAACAAGCCCCAGCACTGAGCACTGGGAAACATCACTAGTGACTGGCCTCCAACTGGATTTAACTCCATTCACCACCACTCTCTGGGCCTGGCCACCCAGATAGTTTTCTACTCAGAAGAAGAGTACACCCATCCAAACCATGGGCAGCCAGCTTCTCCAGGAGAATCCCGTGAGAAACAATGTCAAAGTCTTTACTAAAGTCCAGCTCGACAACATCCACAGCTTTTCCCTCATCCATTAAGCAGGTCACCTTTTCACAGAAGGAGATCAGGTTAGTCAATCAGGACCTACCTTTCAGAAAGCCATACCAACTGAGCCTGGTTGTCCCATATCTGCCATGTAATGGCACTCAAGATGATCTACTCCATAACCTTTCCTGGCACCAAAGTCAAACACATGGCATGTGGGGACAGCCTGCTCCTGTACCTTTAAGACTTCCTTCTTGAAGAATGTCCAGCCTTACTAGACTCTTTTATACTTCAGGATTGCCTCCCAAGGGACTCTTTCAAACAGGCCAAAGTCTGCCCTCTGGAAGTCCAAAGTAGCAGTTCTGCTGACTCCCCTCCTTGAAGAGGGGAAGAATGTCCAGCCTTACTAGACTCTTTTATACTTCAGGATTGCCTCCCAAGGGACTCTTTCAAACAGGCCAAAGTCTGCCCTCTGGAAGTCCAAAGTAGCAGTTCTGCTGACTCCCCTCCTTACTTCTCCAAGAATAAAAAACTGTATTATTTCATGATCACTATGCCCAAGACAGTCTCCAATCATCACACCACCCACAAGTCCTTCTCTGTTAGTAAAGCAATAGTTCTAGTGGGACACCTTCCCTGATTTGTTCCCTCATCCACTGTGTCAGGATGTTATGTTCCACACATTTCAGGAATCTCATGGACTGTTTCCTCTTTGCTTGTGTCATTTTTCCAACAGACATCTGGTAAGTTGAAATCATCAATGAGAACAAGTGCTAGTGATTGTAATATATCTCCTGAAGGTTTATAGAATATTTTGTCTGCCTCCTCATCCTGGTTGGATGGTCTATAAGTGACATCCACCATGCTATCTGCCTTATTGTCCAATCCAACAGGATCTTTTGATCCCTCTGACATCTAGACCCAAGTTAGACCAGGGATGTAAAGAAGAAGGAAAAGCAAAGATTAAAAAAAGGATAATTTCAAAACAGTGTTTCAGCTTTGGACTAATTGTATCACACTCCCTGGCTGCTATTTGAATATTAATCACCCTAATCTTCTCTCTTCCTCTTTTTTAATTTGAACAGTGCATTTAAATCTTTCAGTGAAAGACATCTTCTTGTTATTTGCTGTCCCCATAGTTACTGCAATTTTTAACATTTTCTACTTGCTACTATCCCACGTTTTAGCTTGTTTTTGTTTAGCTGATAAATACCTCAAATTCTGCTATAGTTCACTGTCGTCCTTGGTCATCCTCTTTTCTCAATTCTCCATGAATTCAGTCATGCTTTTTTTTTTTGATAAATTTTATTTTCATTTTCCCCACTTTCTCCCTGTTTGGAGGCCTATGCTTCATTTGTGTTCAAAGTAGTACACTGAAGCAGGAAAGGACTTTAAATGGTAAGTTAGCAGAGCTGACTAGGAGTGAGAGGACCAGTTAAATGGAGGAATAAAGTTCAAGGAAGGCAACTGGATTGGAAACCATGGAGGAAGAAAATAACTGGTAAGGAGAAGAGGCTTGGAGGGCACAGAGGAAGGCAGTGAAAACAGGCTTCAGTTCTTGTCATCCTTCAAACCGTTATCCCTGCCAAAGTACTCCCTGCCCAAAGCTGCCACTGTCTCTCAGACCTGGTTCTCCATAGTCCATGTCTTGGCTCTTCTATGGGACTGGTACAGACAGAGCTCCGTATCAAGCTGCTGAGAAAACTGGCAAATTATGAAAAAAGGATTGTAACAGAGTCTGTAGGATGGAGACACATATAATAAGAAATGTACAATTACAGAACAGGGACTGTTGGGAAAGGGATCATTACCTCAGGAAAACCAGAAAAATTGGAAGATACAAAATACTTATACACTATGAAATTGGTGTATGTAAGGGGGAAAGAGGAAGCCACGTTCATGTTAAATACAGCAGCAGGACAAGAGTAATTGATGTTACTGCTTCTAACTGAGTTTGGAAACATGCATGTAACAACACATCCAAGGAGGAACATATAGATCTATTCAACATGGAGTGAGCAGGATTAGCAATTCCTCTGGAAGAGGATGAAGAGAGAAGAAAATATCATCTGTCAAGACCTCTGGGAGAAGCAGAAGGAGTTTGCCTTGTGTAGGAAAGTGTAGAGACACTATTTACAGCCATTTGACACAGGAAAAGAAGACTGAGCAGATCAAAGTTGCAGCTAGACAAAAGGTAAAGAATTTTTTTTCAAAGTTAAAGCCATTAACTTATCACTTTGAAGGAAGTACAAAACAAATTTACTAACGTCACATTTCTCCACAATTGGCTACTCTATCTTCAGTAGAAATATAATGGGAGTAGGAGGAGATCTTTCAAGGGCCTTCTGTTTGCACCATGACCACTGTATAACATAATTCTGCTAGAAGGAAATGGAAAACTATAAATCAAATGAAATAAATTTTTTCTTCCTCTCAGAAAGATCATATTAGATTTTAGGATGCAATAATCTGATTGATTCTTGTTCTTTGCTCAGTTCCCAATAGCATATCTGACAAGTAAAGTACTGGAAATTGTTGCTTTTTAAAAAAACAGTTTAACACCAAAGGACAATCTACCAAGGCATCAGGCCAAAACCTCTATTGGGCACAGCTTCAAAGGTCATTTATACATTTTACATTGAACTAGACTTCCTCTAGATGCTATTGTAGAAGAAACTCTGCATAAAATCATTCCAAGAGAGGCTAAAAGGAAAAAAATAAATCTTCTACACAGGTGAAAAGTGTAAGAGGAAACATTTCAGATCTTAATCCCAGAATGATTTTGTGTAGTCTAGGAATAAAGAGTGAAATTGAGAGTGGTGAGTTAAAAAGGGGTAGTACCATACAATGTTTAGTGTTTCTAACAGCAAAAAAGACAGATTCATTCATTAAAAACTTGATTCCAATCTGAGAAAGCTGGGGCTAGTTGTCTGATTTTTTTTTTTAAAGTAAAAACTACCTATATACAAATAATACTGCTTCTCAGACACAAGCTCAGAGCTGGTAACTTCAGGGCTGGGCTGCCCTAAATCATTGTAGGTCTTAAAAATAGATTTACTGTTGTTTTAGCTTGCACAAGCCAATAGATCATACTTTCTAGAGCTCCAAGATTCTTGTGGATTATTTCCTTTCTCCAACCAGTTTCCACATCAAATCTGTTCTCAAGGGCTTTGAAGAACCCTAGTCCCAGGGTTTACAGAACTGTGAGATTCCACCTGAAGTAATTGGAATTTTAATGCTTTAGTTGTAAGTTGTACTTATCATAGAATCACAGAATTACAGATCACAGTTGGAAGGGACCTTTAGAGATCATGTAGTCCAACATCCCAGCTGGAGGTCACATAGGAACTTGTCCAGGTGAGTTTTGAATGTCTCCAGAGAAGGAGACTCCACAACCCATCTAGGCAGCCCATTCCAGTGCTGTCACCCTCACAGTGAAGGAATTTTTCATTATGTTTCTTTGGAACCTTCTATGTTCCAGCTTGTACCCGTTGTCCCTTGTCCTATCATTGGACAGCACTGAGAACAGCCTGGCTCCATCCTCCTGATACCTGTCCTTTATGTATTTGTAAACATTAATGTAGTCACCCCTCAGTCTGCCTTTCTCCAAGCTAAAAAGCCCCAGCTTCCTCAGCCTTTCATCATAAGAGAGATGTTCCACTCTATCATCTTGTCGGCCCTGTACTGAACTCTCTCCAGTGGCACATTGCCCTTCTTGAACTGAGGGGCCTAGAACTAGACACAATATTCCAGATGTGATCTCACAAGGGCAGAGTAGAGGGGAAGGAGAATCTCTCTCAACCTATTGCCCACATCCTTCTAATACACCCAAGGATGCCATTGGCCTTGGCCACAAGGGCATATTGCTGGCTCACAGTCATCCTACTGCCCACCAGGATCCCCAGGTCCCCATCCCCTACACTGCTCTCTAAGTGTTCATTGGCATGTAGGAAGTAAGCACACAATCTGGTCAGTTGCCAATACTTTGCAATATATCTTGAGTAACCCTGAGAAAAAATGGCACTACATATCCTCTGCCATACCAGAAAAGACATGAACAGTATTCCTTCTCAATATCAAAATCATGCTGTTTTTCTAAGGATTTCTATTAAAAGTAATGTTAGAGGAACGTTAAGATCTTGATTCCAACAAAGGTACATATTCCAAGCTGGCTTTATAGAAATAAGTCCTTTTATTTCAATGTAATGTACATATCAGCAAAATATCTGTTTCATAAATATTGTCTAAATTTCCATGACAAACTAAAAACTGATAAAACTCAAATGTTTCCTAACATATTTGGAAGGCAGCAACTCTTTGGTAAAGACTTCGTAAAAATCAAGATATACAGAATTCAACATGTATATATCATTATTGTGCCTAGTGGTATTTGACAGGGGGATTTTTTTGTTGGTATGTCATACCAAGTATGCTGAAACTTTCCAAATGAATGGAATATTCTGTGATGAGATAATAATATCGTATTGGTTTATTTCTATTTGCATTGCTGCATAGTCAGCTCAGAGGACATGAAAAAAAGTCAGTCTCCTGAAGAGTAAAAATAAAATAAACTCAAAACAAAGCAAGAAATAAAACACAGTACACTAGTTTTTAAAATGAAAAGGAAAAGGGTAAACAGATAAATTATTCTACTAAGAATCTGTGTTATAATGGTTCACATAAATTTGACGCACTATTACATACTCTGGATAACATTTTAAAACTCAAAGAAATCAGTAAAAAAACACAGTAATTTAGACAAGATTATAAGCACAAAGATGTCTCTGCCTTCAAGCATCATTCTGATGCATGCAAGGCTAAGTTGAGACGCTTGGTTGCTCTGCTGAGGTATTCTACGAACTCTGTTAGCTAACAATCAGTTAACAAAAAATGAGTGTCCTGGTAATATCACATGAAGTTCACTTCATAAAGTTGAAAAAGAAAATCAGAACATAAGACTTGTGTTTTGAAGAGTGAGTATATTTTTCATATTATTTGAACTGTAGAGTTCCCAGTTACAAGGACTAATTTTCATTTCTAGAACATCTGAACATTCTCTGGAGAGAAAAGCATAACTAAGTTATCATTTCTAATGATATTTTGCATCATTTAAAAAAAATAAATAGAGATTAAAAAATAGAAAAGTGAAGAAAAATAAATAGTTAATTAGTAGAAGGACGTCCCAGTGTTTGTATTTCACTCTTCTCATCTAGCCTTGCTGGACTTTTAGCCTGCTACTTGCTTTAGATGCCATCAGAGAGTGCCCAGTCTTATTTAGAAGAACATGCAAATGCATTGTAGAATTTGGTGATATATTCTTAACTAGAAAGAAGCTTTAGTTACAATAGAGGAATACTAGGAGATGCCTCTAGGTCTCAGCTTGTGCCACTTGTGATAAATTAGAGCAAATTTAATGCTGCTGTAATGGACTTAACTCTGCATTTTTCTTGAGCTTGTGTTACAACACATATGTTGTAAAAGAATTTGATCTAGGCAGTTACATGGCACTGTCAGAAAGATCCGCATTAGCACTTCATTGTGGTAACAAGGAGCGGAGGAAAAATGGTTGTTAATGCTGAACTGTTGCAGGCTGTCTCTGTAGATTATAATATGTGATCAGATGTAAGATTTGAAAGCAAATTTGTGTTTTCCAAGCCATCACAAAACACACTTCAAGCTCAGCCCCTTACAGGAAAAATAGACTAGATGTAGGTTTATACAACTATCTTAAGGCAGAATAAGTTAGCCTACAAAAGTGTGGTTGCTGGTTAAACAGCGAGTATGGGTGACCTCATTAGATTATGTTGCATTCATTGCCTATATGGATGTAGTGAGTCTTTCCTATTGCTTTTGTGTTCTTTACATATAAAATTGAGTGCAGGATCATTTAGCTTCCATCCATTCCCAGTACCTACAGAGGATCAGAACTTTCCATACACTGTCTCCAGAATATTCATTATGTGACTTTTGAGGTTATTACAGTGAATAAGAAAAATCCATCTTCTGACTTCTACTGGTTATGGAATGAGTTTTTAGTTTAGAGATGTTGCCAAATAGGAGAACCGCCTCTTTGGTACTTAGATGACTTGTTTTAAGAACTGCTTCAACTGAAATTTCTGTACAAAAGTATGGAAAGGTGGGACGGGACATATCCACTTCTTGCAACATTTCCTGAGGTACCTGGGGCCAAGTTATACTGTCGATTCTCTGTATCTATGTTGATTCCCTGTACCTATGTTGAATGAGCATTATAAAAAAAGAATTTTGCTAATACTAATTTCAGTTCAAGCATTTCCTCATGGTGTTCATGGGAAAGGAAAAATCACCATAAGAAAACAAAGAAAGATAACATAAACCTTATCCAAAGGAACTCCCTGTATTGAACATACTAAAGGGGTGAGTAGCACAGTGTGAAAATGTACACAATCTTCACACGATTACAGAAAGGTGAAGGTCAGATAGGACAGGATTTTACTACTTAGAATGTGAGTGTAGGATGGTCCATGTACACTAAAAGTAGCAGTTGCAAGACATCCTGTGAGACAAACTTATTTTGATTTCATTGTTTTGGAAAGGAAGAAAGGCAGTAAAACAGAATGCTAGTGTAAGCTTGTGAAGATTCCCAAAGGTCAAATTTTATGCAAATTCAGGTGCTTAACAGTTCAATCTTCTGCTTCAGTCTCCAGCAGTTAACAAGATTTACACCTTTGAGCTGGAATCAGATTATGATTCTGTACATTTCCATAAATGCTCTTCAACATTAAGTTTACTGATAGTCCATAAAATCATTAATAAGTATCTGCAATTTATTGAGAGGTCAACTCACAAAACTTTGTGTAAATTGAAAGGCTGTTAAGATCTTTTTCTCTTGAAAGACACATTGGTTGCTTCTAGTGAACACTTCAAGGAGCTTGAGTCCTATAATCAATATATTTCTATATTTGTACACCTAATCAGAGCACATCTGCTTTTCAGCTGAATTACTGTTCAATGAGAGTTGGAGAATCAAAATTATTAACTTTACTACATTGATTTCTTTTGTTCTTCATTTAATCAGACTGAAAAATTAAATATTTTCATTTTAGTAACTAAAACCGACAGAAAATCATTGCTTTTGAAAACATTCTCCTCTGTCAAGACTGCAGCATCTTAAACTGCAGCCACTGATATTGATAATTTTAGCTATAAGGATTCAACAATTCTGTAGATGATTTTTCTAAACATTTTCTTTACTAAGCCTGGCACCTGTTACCCAGCATCTATACAGAAAAGCTTATTGCAGCTGCTTGCAGGACAAAGCTGTTGGAAGAATCTAACGACTGGGACAAGGGACTGAATCCTTTCTCTCATGGAAAATAATATAATTTCCTGAAGCAGACAGGTCTTGCAAAGTCAGTTGCACTAGATTTTTTAAAGCTGTTTCTGACCACAGAAATAAACAGTAAAGAAATGTAACTGTATGTTGCAGGGATTGCTGTCAATTACATGGAAAAACCCAAGACCAGCACCTTGAAAGTTAATGAAAACTATTTACCCAGGCAGGTCTTCAAGCAGACAAGAGCAGAGACAATGCACATCTTACTGTGGGACCTGGCTTTTGGTGCAGTGCTCTGAACCACAGGTCAGAGGAAACACCACACACTGACTCACAAATGCAGCCACCATGGAGGGACAGTCACTCCTGGGCATACACCTCTGCCCTGCAAACATGTCAGGACCAGAAAGCCTCCACTTGGGCAAACTCACTCTTGGCTGGGCTTTGACATCTTCACAGATTTTTGAAAACAAAAGCAGCAAGACACATTGTCTTGCTCTCCACTATTAAAATGTGGCAGAAGATATACCTGCATCAAATTTGCCAGAATTGTTACTGCAGTCTGGTTCCCTCTGTGTGCAGAGCTGGCATACTTCTACTTGGATATAACCAGGGGCATGAGAAGGCAAGAAGTAAGACTCTTTTTCCAGCCAATTAAGTGTAGATTTGGAAATAAAACATTTTTGTATCAATTTTTATATATGGAAGAATGTAATTTACCTCTAATGGGGAGAGATTTGCTAAAAAAATTGATGGCACAAATAGCCTTTGATCAGGAAAAAATTCAGTTACATATTCTGCAAGATAATGTTTGGTAAGTGTGAATATATATGTTACAGGATTATCAGAAACAAAAGATAATGAAGATAAAGAAGAATTACCTGATGCCCTCTTCAAGATTGAGGGTACATCAATTCCTTTTGTCTGGACAACTGAGAAACCTGGGAAAGTGAATTCAGCCAAATCAGTAAAAGTGGAGTTAAAACCAGGAACCGAATTAGTAAGATAAAAACAATACCCCATGAAATTGGAAGCCCATATTGGACTACAGCATATAATAAACAACTTTCTTAAATATCAGACTGATATCCGATGGCTATGAGAATGACAATCAATCAAATAGTAATTAATGTACACCCAGTGATGCCCAACACTTATACCTTGCTAACTATGGTAGTTGAGACTAACCTCTGTTTTACAGTATTGGACTTGAAGAAGCTTTCTTTTGCATTCCATTGGAGGAAAAAAAGTCAGAAGCTGTTTGATTTTGAATGTGAAAGCCTCACAATAGGAGGCAGTATGCTGAATAGTGCTTCCCAAAGGGTTCAGGAATATTCCTATTAGAACAATGACAAGGTAAGAAGATCAGTGTCACCTTGTTAAAGTATGTAGATGCAAGCAGTTTCATGAGAAAGGAAGCATGGAACTGGAAATACTGCCAGTGAACAAAAGCCAAACTAATTGTGCTGACATAAGCCTTGGTATTGTCGGAAGAAAAACAAACAATAAAGGCTCATGGTGCAATTTGAAAAACAAAACAAAAAAGATTACTGTTATTATCACAAAGGAACTCTATGTAAGAAGATTCTAAAGTTACTTCAGGTAATTAACAAACCTAAAGAAACAGCAGTACTGTACTGCAAAGCATGCCAATCTGGACAAACTAATGTAATCAAGGGAAACAGAAAAGCTGACAAGACGGAAAACAATTGCTTTAACCAGAAATCGTTCTAGAAATTGCCCCTAAATGTACAGAAAAAGAAGAATATAAGTTTGCTGAGTTCCTGAAATGTGTAAAGGCCACTAAGAAGTGGTGGAAAACTCTGAATGGACAATGCATAGTCACTCTTCCATAATGAGAAAACTCATGAAAAGAATACATTGTAACACCCACTTGGGAACCAAAGCCCTGGTGGAAATAGGAAATACTTTCCTAATAGGAACTAATATGCTGAAAATTGCCACAGGCATTGCACAGAGAAGCTAAAAAGCATTGAATCAAGGGTTCATTATACCAGAGTAAAGGCAACACCTCCACCAGCATGGTCAGAGTGTTTTCTAAACAAAGAGAACCTTTGAGGCTGAAGCTGAATTCTATCAAATTAATTGCCTTAAGGCACTGCTAAATTATTTGTACATTTAGATTGTGTGTGTATATTGTTTTATAGTGTATGAATTCTGTAACTCTTATGTATAAATACAGCACAGAAACTTTTGACAGTTATGCTTTCTGACATTACCAATCAGCATCTGAGCTTGTGTAAATCTGAAATAAATCAGCAATGTCTCTCCTGACTGTGTGATTATTGGCAAATCGCACATTGGATAACAATTCCATTTTCTGGACAATAGTGGGAATGAGGTCTATAGGTACTTGCAATTTTGGAAGGAGAAAGAGTTAGTAGTGAAAAAGAGTCTGAGGAGAGGGAATATACTTTCAGAGAGGGAAATTTTCCAAGGACTGACAAGGTCTAGAGCTTGTGAGTCCTGCTAAAACTGAAGGAACTGATGGGCATCCAGGGCCAGTCAAGTCTGCCAAAAGTCAACAATGCACACTAATGTGAGTGGCAGGATGTGTAACTTGGACCATGGGCATGAAGTCGGTGATTGCTATGCACAAATGATGACTACAGGGCTATATATACACCTGATGAAGCACAGTGTCCCTGGGGAATTTTCCAGACAGCTAGACAGACTCTGTGCTATGTGATGTGGGGTTGGCCTCCCCAGTGCTGCTTCAACAGGGTAGTTGTGAATGAATGTGTAAATCAGCTGCATGAGGGAATAATTGAACGTGATGTCAGAATATTTATCTGCTATTAATAACAACAGGCTAATGAATAAAAGATGTTTCCAAAAGTACAGATTCTAGTATGTTTCTGCCCCCTTCTCAATCTCCTATTAGAGAAAAGGGATTCTACAACCCTCCTGTATTTTCCCAACAGCCTTCTTGAACTGGGGTAGGGGGAAAAACAAACACATTTCTCCAAGTGTAGACTAATATTTCCCTTTGATGAAACTGAATTTTCCTTTTAATGAGTTACAAGTCCTATTTTGTTTGTTTGTTTGTTTGTTTTCAGGCTGTTATAAAGTATTTCATTTGTTTGAATCAGCAACACTGAAATTTGCTCAGGTCCTTGCCACAAGTCCTTCATTTAGCTTGAGAGCCTAGAGTGTTTTCTAACTCTCCCATATATGTTACTCAACCTTTCAGAGCTTGGCTTTGTTGCTTTACTGATGTCTTCCATGCAGAAGAGGCTGGGAATGTTGTCTCTGATGGAATCCCATCTTTTGGTGCTACCAATACAGGGAATAGATTTCAGGAGGGAGGTAGAAATGAAGCTATGATTAATAAGACTGAATTCTAGGTATTTTCCTACTGAGTGATGGCATCAGAGTGGGATATGGCGAGGATTAGGAAGATGCTGGAAGTGACCTAGACTACATCCTACATCTCAGTTTTTGTGTTACTGCCTTCTTTGTTCTGTCTCTAAAATACTCCTCAGTATTCCTGTTCCTAAAGGTAAATGACTGTGTTTTTCAGCTAGACATTTCACTAACTTTTATCTTTCTCATCTTTCCACCCATTTGCATGCACGAAGTTTTGGTTAGAAATGACACTATTCTAATATCTTATCCAAATTTGAAGAGCTATTTAAGACTGCAGAGAAGAGAAGTTAAGAAAAAAACCCCAAATCCCTATTACATACTTTTCCTCTGACAATTAAAAAGACAGACTTGCACAAATATTAGTCAATACTTTAAAACAGAGTTTGTTAAAAATACAATAAAACCCATACTAGATTCTAGCTCTAGTTGTTAGTTTGCTGTCCTGAACTTCCCCCAAAGTATGCCTGACAGTTTTGCATCTGCAGCTAGAAATTTGGGTTGATTCTGCATCTCCAGCTAGAAATTTGTGTTGATTTCAAACTGCCTTTTTTTGGTCCAGTCTCTTGAATGGCTACTGAAGTTTTCACTGTATACAGACTGGAGCCTAATGTCTTCAGATGTTAATATGCACTTCTTGCTCCAGAGTAACTGTGAAACACATCAATAAAGTTTTATTGCCTGAATAAAAGTCTTTGAATTTCCTGCATCCAGCAGGAAAGCTCCTTTTACTGACTCATAGGTAGTCTAATCTTCCTATTTAAGTGTATAATCTTTGTCCTTCCATTTAAAATCTGGTCAGTGACACACATGCCTGACAAATCACTTCTCAATTGTACTTATTGTGAAGATAAAGACAATATAGGAAGACAATAATTTCTATTAAAAGTTCTCTGAAATACATCATAGGGTCATGGGATCCATGCTTCTAAAAATACTATAACTGTCATTCATTTATACAGTCATTGGTTTTTATATCTTTGTTTTACAGATGGACAGATGTTTCTTTACATAATTTACAAAATGCTTTACATAATTAATATTAACCATTGACATGCCTCTATTATCTCACCATTGTACGAATGTAACTATCAAAGATAACCACACCATTCTCTGAACACAGAGCAAAAATGAGTAAATTAGAATGTTTTCTAGAACATTTATTTGAAGCCTAAAGTTTAGTTTCTGTTAGGATGTAACTTCCCTGTACATTTATACTGTCATATTCATCAATACCTTGCAGCTGCCACACACATTAGTAGAAGTTTTTGTGTTTCACTTAATTTATCTTCAAGCTCCCTGACAGAGGAAGATTCCTTCTGATAGTGAAGATTCTTTCACACATTTGTCCTATAAAAATCTCCTCCTCCTCCTCCGTTATATTTTACATTCAACTATCACTTTTTTTTTTTTTTTTTAAATTGCCCATCATAAGATGAAACAGAGCTTTGAAGAGCTCTTTGCTAATTCTTCCACACACTAAACTAAAAAACTGCAAATAAGAATGGAATAAGAAGATTTGGACCTCCTTGGGTCAATAGACATTAAGAATTAGAGACAACCTACATTGGTCTTGGCTATGTAATTGAAATTGCATATTATCTGCTTCTCCTTTTTCATTTACAAGCAAGGTAAAGAACACAAACTGCTTTCTTGCATGCAGTGTTTTTCTTTAACACTGGAACTGTAACAGTAGGAAACAAAGCAAGAAAAACAAAAATGTAAACTGCAACATTACAAATTAAACTTTTGATGAAAATCAGTTCATCAGCAAATAGAATTTTGCCATGGATTTGGTAGTCAAATGAGACCTTACCTTACTTATATTACATATGAATAATATTTATCTTTTATGTTTAAAGTAGTTATAGATTTTTGTTCCATTATATTGCCATACTCTGCTGTATTTCTACCTGTCATTTTACAGGTTAGTATTCAGCCAGCAGATGCTGTACAGTCACCTGTAAAAATGGACCCATGAGTCGTTGTACAGCACCTAGCCTGCTGCCCAAGGTGGTGCTTAGATTACTGAGGCATGCAGCAATCCTAGCTCCACTACACCCCATCTCCATATAGCTCTCTCCAAAGGATGACAAAATGTGAATTTTCTGGACAGTACGGTCTTACTAAATTTGAAAAAAGTAGAGAAAAAACAGAGATTAAACTGATGAAACACAAAAGAAAGTGAATTAATTTTAACTTCCTAATTTAAATAATTTTCAAAAGAATTCCTTCATATGAAGAAGAAAATATTATGAATAGCAGGTATTTTCTTTTCAGAGACTCACTGTGTTTACCTCCTTTCCATCCAGCCATCCATTCATACATCCATCCATTATTAACCCCCTAGTCTTCACTAAAGGGCTTATAAAACACTTATTTCCTCTAGTGCCTCTCTTCTTGTTCCTCACTCCAGAAGCCTTAGCTATTCATGTTCTACTTGGAATTTTTCCCAGTTTCTCTTCTTTCAGGAGATAATTCAAAGATCTCTTTTGGTGCCACAAAAATATCTAGCAAGAACACTTGAACACTGTAGAAAGTAAAATGAGCTGCCTTGCCCACCTCCCCCCCCCCCCCAATAATTTTTTTTTTTCTTTAGAGTTATCTGAAAATATTGATAATGGCTGTGATAAACATTTTCCATTGCAACAAGTTGTCTGTGGAGGAAAATCCTGCTAAAACCCAAATATTCAATTTCTCACATTTCTCTCCCCCTCTCTGGGTTATTTTCTTCCATCAGCACCCTGAAAGCATCCTGTTCATCTCTCCTTTCTCTGGAGTGAACATATATCCAGGCTTATATAAGCCTCAGGCCTCTTCTATTCTTGAGAGTCTTTTTATACCTATAGTACTGCAGTTTAAAGAAGTTGCTTTAGGAAAGTCCTCTTAGGCTTAAAAAAAGATTATCTGATATTCTACTGACAAAGAATATCTTTCTTCCTTTCAGTCAAACATACTGAAACAAACTAAAAGCTGCAAGAAATAGAATAGATGGTTTATCGTTGAAAAAAGACCATCAGCTATCTTTTGGAGAGCAGGGGGCATGAGATAAAGTCAGACAAGCCAAAATCATCGAACTATGTTAGGCCTCACTAACAAAAATTCAAAAATAGACACACACAAAACACAAAAAAGTTCTCAGCAGAGAACTGAGTAGGAGACTTTTCTGGTTGCAGAAATACAAAAAGTATATGGAGTGTGGAAGGGATTGAAATGTGGGACAAACATGACATGTCCTTTGCTTTATTTTCCAGTAAGGAGGATGACATTAAACTGCCAACAGAATTATACTTAGGATTGGAAACCTCCATGTCTATATGTAGAAACCCAACATACACAGACTGATATGGCAGATTAAGTCTGGGGAGTATAAATGATTTGATCCATAATGTTAGATCCAGTTGATTTTCCAGCTCAAAGTGATACCAGCTGACTGTAGATCAGCAAAGACAACCATGACAAGGAAAGGTATTCAGAACAAACATGATACAATCTTTTTATTAGTCTTGTACAAGACCTTTGATCAAATGTTAAAAGCAAGAGACATGAGTACAAGGAAGCATAGATTGAATTAAACAGTTTGTCAAATATATAAAAGGGTTGTAAGTATGGTTTTAATCATTGTAAATATTCCTTTGATTGCATGTATTTTTTGAACAAAGGATCAGTAGTGGACTTATCACACTCATTTTCAGTAAAATATGTAATGGAATGGTATCTCATAGGAAATAGCCAGGTTAATACGGGAGAATTTGTTATTATAACAGGCATCATTAGAGAAGAAGACAAAAAAAAAAAAACCACACCAAAAAACCACAGACTTTACTGATAGGACTGGGATGAAGCTACTGGTGGAGTCCTCACAGACAAGCACAGACTGCTCTTGGGAACAAGAAATGGGAGCGTAATAGTTAAATTTACTGCTAATACAAATTTCAGAGGCATCATCGATACACGAGATAATTAGAATATCATCTAGGAAGAGCTGAATGACCTAGTAAGCATAAGTAACAGAAGGGATAAAATGTAATCACACAAAGTGCCGTCTCATGCATTTAAAGACCAATAGGAAGACTCACTAGCATTAACAGGGAACTCATCAAACTAAAGTGACAGAGAAAAAGAAAGATTTAGTGTTTTAATCAATCACAGCATAACTGTGAGCCTCGAATGCTGCTGTGGTCATGAAAAAAGTAAATGCATCAGATGAGGTATTTCCACTAAAGACAGGGAACCTATAAATTCCTCTGCATAAAGCATATGAAAGAGTTCATCAAGAATGCTATGCACACTTTGGTCACCCACAAGCAAGAAAAATGAACTCAAGCTTCTGAAAGTGCCAAGCAGTGATACTAAAATGATCAGAGGAATGGTGAGCCCATCTTACATGAGAAGAACACAGGCACTTGTCTGGTTTAGCCTAGCAATACAAGGGAAGAAAAGGGGATAAGAGGAACAGGAAGAGGTTAAAGACTTGTTGGCCAAGCTTAAAGCTCATAAGTCTATGGGTCCTGATGGGATGCATCCTAGAGTGCTGAGAGAGCTGGCTGATGTGATTGTTAAGCTTCTCTCCATCCTTTTTGAACAATCATGGAGGACAGGTGAAGTGCCTGAGGACTGGAGAAAGGCCAATGTCACTCCAGTCTTCAAAAAGGGCAGGAAGGACGACCCAGGAAACTACAGGCCCGTCAGACTCACATCCATCCCTGGAAAAGTGGGGGAAGAACTCATCCTGAATGTTATCACTGAACATATGAAGGAAAAGATGGTTATCAGGAGGAGTCACCATGGTTTCACCAAGGGGAAATCCTGTTTTACCAACTTGATAGCCTTCTATGAGTGCATAACTGGCTGACTAAATGAGGGGAGAGCAGTGCATGTCACCTACTTTGACTTCAGCAAGGCTTTTGACACTGTCTCCCATAAAATCCTCATCAGAAAGATCAGGCAGTGTGAGTTGGATGAGTGGACAGTGAGGTGGATCGAGAGCTGGCTGAATGACAGAGTCCAGAGGGTGATGATCAATGGCACAGAATTGAGTTGGAGGCCTGTGGGCAGTGAAGTTCCACAAGAATAGATTCTGGGGCCAGTCTTGTTCAACATCTTCATCAACGACTTGCATGAAGGGACAGAGTGTACCCTCAGCAAGTTCCCTGATGACATCAAACTGGGAGGCCTAACTGATTCCCCAAAAGGCTGTGTTAACATTCAGCGGGGTCTCGACCAGCTTGAGAGTTGGGCAGAGAAGAACCTCATGAGGTTCAAGAAGGACAAGGGCAGAGTCCTGCATCTGGGAAGGAACAACCCTATGCACCAGTACAGGCTGGGGGTTGAACTGCTGAAGAGCAGCTCTGCAGAGAGAGATCTGGGAGTCCTGATTGATAACAAGCTAAACATGAGCCAACAATGTGCCCTCATGGCCAAGAAGGCCAATGGCATCCTGGGATGCATCAAGAAGAGTGTGGCCAGCAGGTCAAGGGAGGTTCTTCTCCCACTCTACTCTGCCTTTGTGAGGCCACATCTGGAGTCCTGTGTCCAGTTCTGGGCTCCTCAACTCAAGAGGGACAGAGAAATTCTGGAGAGAGTCCAGCACAGGGCCACAAAGATGATCAGGGGACTGGAACAACTCTCATACAAGAAAAGGCTACAGGAACTGGGGCTGTTTAGTCTAGAAAAGAGGAGATTGAGGGGAGATCTTATTAACATTTACAAATATCTAAATGGTGGGTGTCAGGAGATCGGGACGTGCCTTTTTTCTACCGTATCTAGCAACAGGACAAGGGGTGATGGGATGAAGCTGGAACACAAAAAGTTCCACTTAAATATAAGAAAAAACTATTTTACTGTGAGGGTGACGGAGCAGTTGCACAGGCTGCCCAGAGGGGTTGTGGTGTCACTATCCTTGGGGGTCTTCAAGACCTGCTTGGACATGTTCCTATGCTACCTGATACAGGTGATCCTGCTTCTGCAGAGCGGTTGGACTAGATGATCTCTAAAGGTCACTTCCAACCCCTACCATTCTATGATTCTATGAATTGCCCTCTCTAAAATATACCAAGGAAGACAAGAGCTATTTAAAGCAAAGGTTGATGTTGGCACAGGAACAAACGAGTTTAAGCAGTCATGAATAAATACCAGTTGAAATTCCTTGAATGTTTGTGTGAGAGGAGTGAGGTTCTGGGACAGCAGTTATTGGATCAAACCAGAGGAGCAAAATCTAATTGGGTTTAAAATTAAGCTTCACACATTTCTGAATGAGAATATGTAGTGTGCTTTCTGGTGTTATAAATGAATGAAACTCAGAGACTTTTTTTCCATTACTGTGGTTTTTGTTGCTATTTTAGACAATAAGCACATATGGTGGATTTAACAGCCATAGTTTCTAAGCCCAAGTTTCTAAGGGCCCCTCTGTGTGTGATAGGGGCATAGAACAGACTTGTATGTACTGTAAATTTCTTGAATGTGTTCATGGAGCCATAGAAGAAGCTTACGTAGTAAATTAGTATGGACTGCCTGTGTAGTCCACCCCATTCTCAATGTCATATTTTCACATATTCACATTTGGAGTCACGCTCTTAGAGCTTCTATCAGTTTTCTTGAGAGAATATTTCAGGGTCCAGTTGACTCCTCTTAGTAGTAATTAAGAATTCTAAATATATACTTTCCTGAGAGCCATCTTTAGTCATTACCTTATTCTTGTCTTTTTCTGGAGGTGCAAAACATTTCAGCTGCTTCTGAACATTTAATCAGTATTTCGTAATTCACATTTCCCTCATAACTCGTCTTGCCATCCATCATTAATACAGCTCTCACTACAGTTTTTTTTAATTCTGTTGTCAAAGAAACCAATGATATTCTGACTAATAGCACTCTGAGGATAGGAGAATGTATTTGTCTAACATTTCACTTTGAAAATTGTGTACTATTTTATTGAAATGTAATTCTGAAACTTTAACTTTTTTCAAGTTAAAGTCAAACCCTAGTGAGTTCTGCGACCAACACCTGCCACATTAATGAGAATTTTCCTCCACAATAACCCATGCGACTTCACTGATGAAAGTCCTGATATTGGCAACATCTTTTCCAGAAATAGCTGTCTCTGACCTGAAAGCACCTCTTCCCTGTAGAAACTGCTGGAACAAGTCAAAAAACAGTCTCTGTGATACTTCTCTGTGCGAAAAAAATTAGAGGATCTGTTGTGTCTTCTCAGTTTGGGTTTTTTGGTTTTTGGTTTTTTTTAGATGTTTAAAAATATACATGAACATTGTTATATTATGAGCATAGCTATACAAGAGCACTGGGAAGGGAAAGAGATAAAACATCTCATTCTTCCTTTACGTGAGCCATGGTAGATGCCAGCAGTGAGCTCACCTTGCACCTTACGGGACACAGACTGATAGTAGAGACAGCCAAAATGCATATGTACTCAATGGAAAGGGTCTGAACTGTGGCTGTTCGTTTTTTTTCTCTGAAGATAGGTTTAGATGCTTATGGTGGTGCAATAGATATTATCGAGTAAGCATACTGGGACATTTCTCCACATTATCTCTGAGCCTTAGAAAGCACAATACCCAACAACTTTTGTCTCTTTCTCCTTAGAACTGTTCAGAAAGCTACAAATCCATTAATCTCACAATGTAACAAGGAACAGTACTTAGGAAAACTTTATAAGTTTCATGTTACACAAGAAAAATTATGTGCTGCAACACCTGCATATACTACAAGTGTTATAGGCTATGTTGTGGTTCTTACAGTCCAAGTATTTAATTACTGCAAGGAGATATATAGAGGCCCCCTTTTCAGCAAAATTTGTTATACTTCAGGCACAAGTCAAGGAATAATAGCTCCAACTATGAAATAATAATTTTCTGTAAGACTTGTTCACTTTTTTCTAGCTCCAAAAGCAGTAACATTAACATTATTGAAATTTCCTATATAACTATTCACCTTTACAAATTCCTTTTTGCTTTCTTTGCATTTTGCACTGAATACCAACTTAATGATGTCTACTAGAAGTCAGAAAAATACAATTATTGAGAGACAATGAGAGTAAGAAAAGATTTTTTTCTAGGTAATATTGTAAATGTTTTGGTGATTGGACTGTAAAATGTTAAACACACAATGCTTTTGATTTATATTGACAATGAAAGCAAATCCTGCTATCCTTGCTTTTGGTTATTAGTATTATTCTTCCCTCATATCCCATATTCAGCTCTCTGTGATTGTTCATGGACCAAAAATCTTAATTCCATGTGGAAAGCTAATAGAATCTGGACCTAATCAAGTTGAAAAATATAGGAGAAACAGAGAATTATATTTGTTGTTCCCTTTAGACAGCAGTTGACGTCTACAAATATAGAGGCCGAGTTTTGTCATCCTCTTTGAGGGATTAGTAGAACTTAAACTTTCTGTTAAATTTGTTGCTTTTCTGTTTATTGCTAGTACAATATGATACATGTTTTTGACAGTCAATGAGTCTTTAAGTTTTATGTAATAAGCACATAAATCTGACTGCTTGGTTTATTTTTCTGGAAAAAAAATAGGTGGCAATGAATCAAGCTAGAAATGTTGTGACCTAATTGTTTCAAAGAGTTTGTGTTAGATCTAGATTTTCAGTCTATGGAACATCTTGGGATTAACATCTTTATAGTGATCCATCTTGATTGTTCTAGTAAGGAAATAAATAATAATGATTAATTTATGGACTTGCAGATGAGAAAAAAATAGCATACTGGTAACAACTTTTCCTAAGTTGGTTAACATCCTACAAGCCATCCAGGAGATTAAAATGTCACTTATTTTTACTCAGATTTGTGTTAATTTCCTGGATGATTCTGACATTAAAAACTTGAAGTAAGTGATTGCTCTACTGTGTACCGAGTAAAAGACGGTGATGGGGGTTGCAGTTTTTTGATAGCATATAGTATCCAGTGGAATGACAGACTTCAAAAGATGGATATGTACCAAGGTAAGGACCCTATTTCCTATGCAGAAGTCCCAGACTTCATTTAAAGTGGTTTATCAATTAAATAAGTGTCTGTGTATACACTTTAAACAACTTCTAATTACTTATTCTGAATACAGAAAATATATCAAGTAATAAAAAAAAAATAGGAATATCAGGGCTTACACAACCATAAATATTTAGTAGACAGCTTCTTTGTTTTAGACTTAGCAGACAGCTTATCTCTTGTAGCTGTCCTTTGTCACATAACACTTTTCTCAAAATAAAGACTTTGATTATCATATATCTACAAGAGAGAAAGTTATCATTCTATCTTTGTAGCTTTTTTACTAAATAGGCTGTTATTACCAATTGTTATTAATTTCTTACAAGGAGATACATGTCAACATGGTAGAACACCTGAAAAAAATTAAAATGTAAAATGAGATCAGAAAATCAGACACAGGACCCCTTCATCAGACAGTTTTGTAGCAAAGGCCATTTCCATGCTACAAAGCTCGTTGCCACTTGGGTCAATTCCTTTTCTCTGACAAAAGTTGGCCTAGGGCAGTGCTGTCACCAGCATCTCTCCCTTGTTTATTAGAAAAAGCCAAGCTTGACTATGAAATATTAATTTCTGGTAGATCTGGCTGTTCTGTCCTGTCAAGTGGATGACTGTCAGCCTCAAAGGCAGCTGTATATGTAAATCAATCACTCAGGTTTTGTCAGTTGCAAATGCATGTCTCTTAGAATAGTTTCTTTTCAAAGGAAAAAAGGAAAAGAAAAATCTATCTCTTTTCAGTCCTTGTCACTAAATGCAAGGATGCAGCTGAACTAGCTGCAGGAGATTTGTCCTAGAGATATTTCTCCATTACTTGTTATCAGAATGGTAAGAATGGACAGCACAGAAAGCCTACCTTAAGAGGAGAAAGTAAAGCCTGCTTGAAATTATTGGCTCGTCTTCTGATTAGATCTTACCAGCAGAACTTCTGTTGGGTCGGATTGGCTGAGTCCTTACTGGCTATGTTCCTTAATACAAGCAAAGACACTAGCACAAAATATTTTCTCCAAAAGATGATCTGAAAATTTTCTTGTAAGGTTCTACTTTAAAAATTCGTACTGACAAATAATGATAGCTACTGGGGAAAAAATTGAACAAAACAGAACAAGCTTTAAAGTATTCAGTTGTTCCCTAGACAGCAATGATACTATGTCAAAAGAAATACCTTTGCAAGTGAACATGCTCATTATTTTCCTTTGAAACTGGAAAACAAAACCAAAATCTCCAGTTATTCTTGACGATTTTATGCTGCTAGAACTGTGGACCAGTTTGAATTCTTACTATAATACAATCTGTACAGTTGCAATTGGGAAGTTGCATCTGGGCTGTGTGTATACTTGTAAAATCATACTGTTTTTGGGAGAATCAATACAGAAGTACCTGAGCACAACAGAGTAAGGTGTCTGAATCCTTTCCTACCAGTAGCCCCTTAGCCAATGGAAAAGTGCTTTAGGGCTGCAGTGCACAGGGAGACTAAGTGACATTTCCTTGACAAGTCACAGTCGAGGCAATATCAGATCACTTCAGTTTCTTGACAAAGTTATCATGTAAGCAGTTTCTGAGACTTCCTGTCCAAAATTTAAGTACAAAGCAGTGATATGGACAAGTCACTGCTAAGGAGAAAATTATTCTTTTAATATGGAAAAAAGTCATTCCTGTAAAGTTAAAGAAATTGTGCTGCTCTGGACCAACCAGCTGCTGAACAGAAAGCATATAGAGATGCTTGTTTTGAACTATTTTTTTTCCATGGATCCCTAAAAATTTGTAGTACCTTTTAGACATTTTTATGTATAAGATAAATGGCTGCATGGCATGACATCTAGGCACTTTTCCATTTTTTTTTTCTTCATTTGTTTCAAACATCAAAGTTGTCCATCAGTTTTCATATGGCCTTAGAAGCTGTCCATCACTGCCTACAGAATAACTGTCCATTTATTAAAAATCACTGATTTACAAAGACTCAGTACTAGAATTCACCATACTTTCTTTTTTCACTGCTCTCTGTTGAAACTCTGGCATGCCTTCCTAAGTGCTAAATCTGTGAATAAAAATAAGTAGTTCCATTAAGATTTAAAGTTACAAACCAAAGAGAGGGAGATGAGAGAAAACAAACTGCTCTTGAGGTGGAAAGAAAGCATCTTGAGCTAAGTGCTCAACTTTGAAGTCTGTGGCTTGGACAAGGCACTTGGACATAGCATAAGGAGGCAAGCCCCCAAGGTTGTACAGTGTCTCTTGCTACACAGAAACAAGAGCTCATAGATAAGGAAGCTGGCAGGCTGCAGAAAGGCAAATTGTGCAAAAGCTGTGGATGTACTCCACTTCTAGAGCACATGATTTTACACAACTTTTCATGCCTCTGAACTTCCTATGTCTTTTGGCATAACTATCTGCTGCTTGGTGTCATGGTTTTGCGAGGAGCTGCTTTTGCTTGGTAACAAGAGGACAGGGCTGCAGTGCAGACTCAGTAAAGAGTTCTCAGACTTTCCCCTGGCTCTGGGATTCAGATCCACCTCCAGTCTGGCTGGTCCAATCCTGCGCCTCTGCCATCACTATTTAAGGATGGGAATGTGAAGTGCTTGGGAGGAAGTGTAGGAGTGGTACAAGATGGAGGTGACCACACGGACCCCACAGTCAGAGAAGGAGGAAGGAAGGAGGAGCACCAGACCAGAGACCCTTCTGCAATCTGTGGCAAGAATGCAGCTGTACCCCTGCAACTCATCGAGGGCAATGGCAGGACTGAGAGCCACCAGCAGCTCTGTGTGAGTGCACCCAGATGGGTGAGAGACTGTGTGAGGAGATGACCACGGCTCAGGCCATGTTGGAAAGCCTGTGGACTGCAGAGCAGACCCACATGAGAGGCAGAAAGGAGCTGTAGCCTTTCCCCCATTCCCTGCCCCCTTGAGCCATTCAGTGGGGGAGGAGAAAAAGATTCCAAGATCAGGGCTCTGAACCCGGGAAGAGGGGACGAGTGGGGAGAAGGTGGTCTTAAAGAGCTGGTTGTACTCTTCATCGTTGTACCATTCTGTGTTGTTTTGTGTTGGTTATGTTTTGGGATTTTATGATTATGTTTTGGTTGTTGCTGGAGTAAATTATTTTCTGTTTTCTTCCCCAAGCCAAGTGGCCTGGTCTATTTTGTCTGGGATCATAAGTAGCAATTAAGCCCTCCCTGCCTTGAGTCTAATCTTGAGTCTAATCATGGTCTTTTGTCCCTGGATGGGCCTAAACCACGACACTTGGTCTCAGGGTGACACTGGCTGGTATTCTGGAGTCTCCATTGGAATTTTGCACTGGATACTACAATTAGCATGTTTTCATCTACTAGTTTTGAAATCAACATGTCTACATTTCTATGTCTATTGATTTCTAACACCACAGCCTGGGTGATAGCTTTAACCATTCAATCAGTCTTAACAGTCAATTCTGCACCTTTCTCTGCTGTCTCTCTCTATTGCTGACTGCAGTATAAACTACCATAAAAATGCTAGCACTCCTAGCAGTACTGAAATAATGTGAACTCCCAAATGCAGACTTTCATAATGAATCAAATGTTGAGAACTGGAAAACAGTAGGGAAGGAAAGTAACCTTCAGACACCTCTAGTATAGCAAACTGGGTGAAATAATTTCTAAGTTTTAAGTGCTCAGTGGTCAAAGCTCCCAATAATTTCTAAATGCAGTTTGCAGCCTAGTAACTACCTCTCTTACCTGAAATATTTTCAAATGAAAAAAGATGCACTAAGGCTTGCTGCAGCACTGCAATTCTGAGGAATGTGCTACCTTATTTTGATATTTTCCAATAAACCAAGACTCACAATCTAAGCACCCCTGTGCGTCTGTGGGCAGCAGACAGTGTGCAGTATGGTGGCTGTGACCAGAGCTGGATAGAAGACCTGGAAGGTCAACTTGTGAGGGAGAGATACTTGCAGATTGCAGTCTTGGTGCAGAGATTTGCAGGCTGGAAAACAGGACAGACAGAATGTCTGTCAGAGCTGGGTGCCTGACAGTCACCTGAGGAAGGAGTACTCAGGTAGAGAAAGGGTGCTGTATCTGTCTTACAGACAGTGTTACAACAACCTACTGCCTGGCACAGAGGAAGGAAGCACCTCTAGATTCATTCATGATCTTTCATTTTATATTTTATCATGGATTATTCATGATAAAACACTGGCAATCTTGTTGGAAAAAGCCATATAGATTCTTCCAGTTAGAACAATTGTTCTTTTAACCCTTCTGCTGCTGCATCCCATTTACCATCTCTCAAGAACAATGAGGGTATATGCTGTCTTTATTTGAGTATCTCACTGTTTCCATGGAATTGTGTGTAGGCATTACAGATAGCTTCAATAACAACTGTGAAGACATTAGACATCCTTTCCTTTATTATGATGTACAATCAACTTATTTTCCACTACAGTAAATAGTATCAGCAAATTAGTTAACCACTGGTTTCTTATCCTCAAAGGACATAGTCTGACTTTTCCTTAGTGGGTATCTGATATGACATAGGTAGAACCATGTGAAGTACACATCCAGATGGACAATTAAGAATAAAGAACTATTAGGAGGATCTAAAAAAGTTTTAAATGCAATTTAAAGTATGTAAATGTCCTTTCTCTGTGCTAATATTCTCTTAAAGGATACTGTCTTTCAGCATTCCTAATTTCTGGAGATGCTGTTATACAACCCTCTTATTTGTCTTTTACAAATCCTAGAATCCTCCTCAGAGGATCCTTTTTAGAGCCTTGGGAGCTGCCCAGGGATTAGAAGATAAGAATAATTTTGGTTCTCTACATACTCCTATGGAAATGCTCCTCACATATTTATTGGTGTGATTAATGGCAGAAGCATAGCAAAAAATCATAGAATTGTTAGGTTTGGAACAGATCTTTAAGAACATTGAGTCAAACCAATCACTTCACACTGCCAAGCCCATCACTAAACCATGGAATCAGGCACATCTGTCTCACAAGGGCACTGGTATCTTTTCAGTTATGCTAGCCAAAATCATTACAAGGACTTTTAAACTGAAGGGCAGAGGGTGGGGGATGGAAGGGCAAAGTATGTGCCAACCTATCTAACAAGGAAAGAGGCCAGAGCAGGAAATGCAATGATGAGTGCCCCTCAGCCTCACAACAAGAAGAGATGCAGAAGGCTGACTGCCCTGAGATAGGGTCAGGTAAGAGAGGATCCTCTTGCATCCATCCAGGGAAACCTGACTGCTCGAATAAGCCTCTGTTGCCTGTACAACAATGCACACAGCCTGGTTTTGTGCTATTTCAGAAAGACAGGCAAACAAGGCAGGAGATGGAGTTGCTCTCTATGTGAGAGAGCGATTAGGGTGAATTGAGCTCTGCCTGGGCACCGATGAGGGGTGGGTTGATTGTTTGTGGGTGAGAATTAAGGGGCAAGGTAGCATGGGTGATACTATTGTAGGAGATATTATTGTGGGAGTTTACTACAGGCCACCTGATCAGGAAGAGGAAGTGGATGAGACTTTCTAGATAACAGCTAAAAGCTGCCTCACAATTGTGAGAAATATTGATGTTGCTTTTGCAGAATTAGAAGGAAATTAAGACAAGGATTTTCGACTGCTATCTGCCTGTGTGTAATGTAAATCAGTAGACTGACCATGACTGCTTTCTGCCTCTGTGTAATGTAAATCAGTGGACTGACCATAAGACTGTTATCTGTTTGATTGTAATGTTAACTAGAGTTTTAAATCTCAGGACTGTGGGGAATGGATGATAATATACAAAAATCAGACATCCCCTGAGGGGATTGTAGGCGCCTCAAGAACTTGTAAACCTTGGAGTACCTAATCAATGAGGAAACGAGGGAGGGACCTTGCGGCCAGGATAGGGAATAAAAAGCCAAATGTCCTACTAGCCAGGACACCTGCTCTTGCAAGAACGCTTAATAAAAGTGCTTCACTGCAGAGTCTGACCTGAGTCTTTCGTGAGAAAGCTTGTTTTGTTTCTCACACAATCACAATTCCTGGTTGTCATGGAAGACTTCAACCACCCAGATATTTGCTGACAAAGCCACTCAGCAAGTGCACACAGTCCAGGAGGTTCCTACAGAATGCAGATGACAACTTCTTCTTACAAATAATTCAGAAGTCAAGAGGCATGCTGCTGGACCTTGTGCTAACAAATTAAGAAGGTCTGTTTGGTGATGTGAAGGTTGCAGGCAACCTTAGCTACAGTGACCATGGGATGGAGGAGTTCAAGACCCTTTGTGGAAAAAGCAGGTCATTGAGCCATGTTGTGAACTTGGATTTCAGGAGAGCTGACATTGTCCTCCTCAAAAAAACTTGCTTGGAGGAATCTCAAGGGGTAGGGTTCTAGATGATGGGAGAACCCAAGAATGCTGGTCGATCATCAAGCACCCCTTCCGCCAAGACTGATGAGTTCCCATGAGGAGAAAATCACTAAAAAGAGGCAAGAGGCCTACATGGATTAAAAAAAGAACTACTGGATCTACTCAAAGGAGAAGAGAGAAATCTATTTAAGGCAAAAAACAGCCTAGTTGCTTGGAAAGAGTATGGGAACAGTGCCAGAGTTTGCAGGGACAAAACCAAGAAAGACAAAGCCCTTTTGGAATTGAAATTGGCAAGGGAAGTAAAGGAAAACATCTTTTTGAAATACATTAGCATCAAAAAGAAGATTAGAGAGAAGGTGAACCCACTGATGAACAAGAAGGGTGACAGAGGATTCAGAGACTGCAGAGCTACTAAATGCCTTCTTTGTCAGTCTTCATTGCCAAGGTTGGTCCTTGGGAACCCGGGTACCTGGAGGATAGTGAGACAGTCTGGAGAATAGAAGTCTTTCCATTGGTGGATGAGGATGGAGTGTTGGAGAAGCCTAACACCAATTAATCTATGGTACCTGAGTGGATGAACCCACAAGTGCTGAGGGAGCTGGCTGATGTTACTAGTCAGCCACTCTCCATCATTTTTGAAAGATCATGGTGGACTGGTGAGGTGTCTGAGTTCTGGAGGAAGACCCATGTCACTCCAGCCTTCAAAAAGGGCAGGAAGGACAATTTGGGAAACTACAGGCTTGTCAGATTCACCTCCATCCCTGGAAAGGTGATGGAACAACTCATCCTGAATGTTGTTACTAAACATATGAAGGACATGACGGTTATCAGAGGGAGACAACATCCCTTAACCAAGGAGAGATCCTGTTTAACCAACCTGATAGCCTTCTATGAGGGTAAAACTGTCTTGATGAGTGGAGAGCAGTGGATTTCTTCTACTTTGACTTCAGTACTGCTTTTGACACTTTCTCCTATTACAAAAAGCTCAGGCAGCATGAGTTGGATGAATGGATGAGAAGTTGCTGAATGACAAAGCCCAGAGGGTGGTGATCGATGGAGCCGCGTCAAGTGGGAGACCTGTGGCTAGTGGAGTTCCACAGGGTTTGGCTCTGGGGCCAATCTTATTCAACATTTAGATGAGCGGACTGGCTGATTCCCCAGAAGGCTGTGCTGCCATTCAGTGGGATCTTGACCAGCTTGAGAGTTGGGCAGAGAGGAACCTCATGAGGTTCAACAAGGACAAGTGCAGAGTCCTACATCTGGGGAGGAACAACCCCACGCACCAGTACAGGCTGGGGATTGACCTGCTGGAGAACAGCTCTGCAGAGAGAGACCTGGGAGTGCTGGTTGATAATAAAGTAAACATGATCCAGCAAAGTGCCCTTGTGAGCAAGAAAGCCAATAGCATTCTGGGATGCATTAAGAAGAGTGTGGCCAGCAGGTTGAGGGAAGTTCTGCTACCTCTGCTCCGGTGAGGCCTCATCTGGAGTCCTGTGTACAGTTCTGGGCTTCCCAGCTCAAGAGGAACAGGGAACTTCCGTAGAGAGTCCAGCGCAGGGCTACCAAGATGATCAAGGCACTGAAGCATCTTTTTTTATGAGGAAAGACTGGGATATGGGTTTTTTTCAGCTTGGAGAAGTGGAGGCTCAGAAGGAATCTCATTACTACTTACAAGTATTTAAAAGGTGTATGTTAAGGGGATGAGTCAGTCCTTTTTTCTGAAGTGTCCAGTTACAGAAGTAGGAGTAATGGACAAAAACTGGAACACAAAAAGTTCCACTTAAAGAACCAAGTTTTACTGGGTTTGTTTTTTGTTTTTTTTTTTTTTTACACTCAGTATTTAATGACAGCTGCTGTTATAAGAAGGAAGTTTTAATGCAAAGCTAAGATAGTCCAACTGTAACTCAGAACAGGTGGAGGTATGATGCATGACTGCCTCTTCGCAAAGTGTAATAGAAATTATTAACTGAGTCTTGTGAAATATTACGATGTAGAGTTTACATCTGCTTTTATGCTTTATGCTTTCCTTTAATACTTATGTGGATAGTTTACATACAAATGTTGAAAGTAAGGCCTTTTGCATATTACTGTAATGTTCTTTTATAGCTATAATAAGTTACTGCTTACTACATTTGTTATTTTTCTAATGAGTTTGGCTTACCTCACTCTCTGGCAAACTAGTATAAGTTCAGTAATTAGTACCATAAATATTTATAGAAAAATGCAGTAGACAGTTTTATTTTGGAAGTTTGCACAAATGTTGCTTTATTCATAGTGTAATTTTTTTTCTTGTAAATTATTAAAAAAATATTCTTAAATAAAGCCTAGCACATTTCAAGAGGTTTCTAAAGAATGATTAAACTGGAAGTGACAAAAAGCTGCCAAAATCAGATGTAAGTATATTCCATTATCAGGGCTTGTATTTCACACAGGTGTCCAAAACAACACAGACAACAATCACCAGTAACCATCTATTACAATTACTAATCCTTCAGACCAGTAGCATAGTAGACAACTAACAAAGGAAGAGTTTATTCCTTTTTCGTTACTCTCACATGTTACTAAAGAAACTGGCTTATATGGACCAACTTCTATTCTGACACAGAGAAGTAAAGTACTCTGGGAAAATTAAATCTTTCCAAAGGTACTTTTCATTTTTCATAATAGAAAGAAAGTCTTCCACAGAAGGAGGTGTTAAAATTATATAACCTTTTATGTGTAGATCCTATCAATAATTTCCATATTAAAATTATTCAGTTCACAAGTTCAAAAAAAATTTCTGTTCTTGACCACCAGATTTGAAAACTTGCTACTGATCTGTGAATTAAACTTATTTCTCCAAAATTCATCTGCGTTAGTGAGAGCATACAATTATCATGTCCCTCAGGCCTTATTTCTGAGCAGGAGATGTCCTCTGGGGTAAACAGCCACGGCAATTCACTGCAGGCAATGTCTGGTGTCTGGGTGAGCACTTGTACCCTTGGTTGCCCTCTCTCTGACATCACCACAACAGTCTCTTGCCTTCCCTTGTTAGATGCCTATTGGTCTCTCATCACTTCATGCCTCCAGCTTTGAGCTCCTGCTGGTCCCCTGCTCCATCTGCCCAATGTGAAGAGGACTGACCACCCATAACTTCTCTCCTCATCACTTTTTCCTTTGCTTTCTTAACACTTATGACATTAATCTCCACCTCCCGAGGCTCCATAAAAATATGTGTTTTACTTCAAACAGTAATATTCTTCAGTACAATTTTTTCCCAAGTTATAACATATCTCTCTGATAAAAAACCAACCAACCAAACAAAAAACCCCCAAATAAAAATACCCTTTAAAAATGAAAACAGGCAAGCACAATCTGTCAGTGATTGTGAGTGAGAGAACAGTGTTTAGAACACCTTGATTTAATTAGAATACATTGACTGGGACATTCCTTACAGAAGCTCCACACATTCCTAGACACCACCTTCTTATTTAGACTGTATCTCAGAAGTGTGTGAGACTTCAATTCTGAGGCTCACAATAAGCTTTTTGTATCCACATAACATTTCATTCCACCAACTAATATATGTAGGCAAGTCACTGTTCCCAAGACATTTCTGGGTAACTGAAAGATTACGTCAATCTAATCCACAAATAATTGGAATAGTATTGTTAATGTCTCCAGTGGGGAAAAGTGCCAGGTATTTTACTAGAACAGATTGAATATTTTCTGTGGATTATTAATACACGGCTTTAACCAAGGGAAATTCTGTGATCCTTTTTAAATGAATTTGTCTTTAGTTTTCTTTTACAGAGTATTTGCAATGAACTCTTGTGCTCTCATAGAGAGCTGCACGTCATCCAAGAATATTTGGCCTGCTGTGTTTGGGATGGCTGCAAAGTGTTTAGCTCGGCCTGAAAAACTTTAGCTTATTTTTCCTTTTTTTTCTTGCATCATATGCAAAATATGCATGGTTTTATCATGCCTTTACAATCTACATGATAAATCCAATATCCAGAATCAATAAAAAGTCAGTTTTCTTATGATTAAAAGGCTGGGATTTCTTTTCATTTCCAGATTTAGATCCAGTGCAGCTCAAAGAAGCAATGTTCAGAACCAGAAAATAGGAAGGAATATTGATCAAATGTGAAAAATTGCTGAAAAAAAAAATAGCCTTAGAAAATGTTTTTAAAGATCACTTGTCAGACACACCATTATTTCTTTGGCCTATTTTATGCCAAATTTTTAAAGAAATGGATAGTAAATTTCAATTCCAAAGCACACCATGTTTGTCTGTACTCTAGGACTTCTTAGTGGTTAAAGAAAAATGATAATAGTTGCATTATAGAGATCATCACTACTTACAGGTACTGAAACTGTTTTGTGATTATTTGCTGTCATGCACACCAAAGAGCCATTTCTATCTTCTGACTGAGGCAGGTAGAACCAGGTTTCTGATCTACATTTTTTTAATTGTTAACTGGAGGTTATTATTAAGTGTTTGAGCAACAGCTGGCCTCAGAGGTTGACACCATTTTACCTGTGCACCATACTGTGATATGACTTCAGGAACCCCATGTGGGTCCCATACCTGGAGCCCACTGTCCTGAACCATCCCCTGTACATACTCCTGAGCACTCTGAGGGGAAACAGGTCTCACTCCTCACACAACAATAATCTAGAGGGACGTTTTGAGCTACAGGATGAGTGTGAAAGTGTCACTTACTAGAAAGAGGAATTGTTCATGTACTTACACAAATTATTTCCCTGAAAACAGGAATTTGGTGGTGAACTTGCTGTTTATACCAGAAGGCAAGTTTAGTTTAGAAGTAACATTTTTGTCATTTTATGGAAATAAATTAATAAAATAGAATTTGTGACACATACTTATATTTAAGCAGAATCTCAGGCGAACAAAGCATCACTACGTTGACAGTATTTTAAGCTGATGAGCCATCTTATGTTTATCCAGCACAAGAGTATCTCTGACTTCTTCCAGAACAACAAATGAAAGCCTCTGTTTCTACCTTTTTGTCTCACACAGTCGTATCTTCCTAGACACATTGTCAGCCCTTTGATGGGTTTCTAATTTGCTCTCAGAGGGACTTATTCTTTGTCTCCTCCCCCCTCACATTAAAAGGCATTTGTGCATCAAGCAGTTAAGCATCTATTACTGAAAATGAGTGGATAGTGCCCTGAATCCAGAAAAAAAAAATCTAACACTTGATACTTCACCTTGACAAATCTACTTTCCTTTCGCATCTCTATAGACCTACTAAGTTGCTTGAAAGTCATCAATGAAATTTACTTCTCCCACGTGTACTGGTTAATTAGTTGTGCTTACAGGTTTAATGACTTAGAAGAGTAGCTTTTAGGACCAATTGACTGCTATCCAGAAAGAGAGCAAGTATAGTAATAGTGAAAACTGAACAAATGTTTTCTATGACTTTTTCAGGTGAGAGTTCCTGAAAAAAATCTATTTTTTTACACCTATTATTCTTAACTTTACCATATAAAATTGTTATTTTTGAAAGATACATCAAATTGTGCACTAAAAATAATAAATTCTAAATTAGTCTCACAAAATTAATTGTGGTTTCTCAGTATTTTGAATTTGAGTGAATCTAAATTAGAAACATCATATATATTTTTGTTTTAATGATAGTAATTCTTCCCATTAAATTCCTGCATAAATGTTTGCAAATTAATTTGTGCATATTTTTTTTTCTTCACAGTCCACACAATCTGCTTGCAGTTTGCTGCTTCAGTGAATGAAAATTGTGTGATTGTCCCTCAAAGAAATGGAAAACTATAGGAAAGAAAAGGTTACTAACTGATAGGTATGAGCAAGTATCTTACAGCTTTTGGTAATTTTTCCAAAATTTTTTAAAGAAATTTTCAAAGCAGAGAAGACATTCTCAAGAGATCCATCTCATATTTTTTTCCCTTAAAGCAATTCTGACTTTTTTTATAGACAGAACTTTGTAACTTTCTTTTGTCGATGGGAATACTGTGTTTTAACACAGCATCATTGTTTTGACACATCCTTACCTTAGAAGAACTCATCTAGTATTTTACCAAGGCCCATTCCCTTCAAATGAGTCATATTTACTACTATTATCAGGATATTTACCAGGATTACTTGGTGGTTGCAAATCATACCCTCAAAGTAGACTAAGGTTTTATTTGCAAAATAATAGCCTTATCACCTCACCAACCCTTTCACTGAGACCTGAAATGTGAAATTCAACCCAACTCTCAATTCCCTTGTCATGCTCTGGCATCTCTACCATCTGTGGCTATGCATCTTCCACCAGCTGACTTCTTGGGGAAAGCATACAATGTGTACCTTGACCTCTGCTGTACCCCTGCCTGTGGCTGAAGCAAGACCCTGCTTGGGTTATCTCAACAGTGAATTGATTGTCTGCACACAGAGTGATGGCAGGCTGCACACTCAAGTTACACATTGCATTTAATGACACTCGAAAAGGTTTTAATGACTTTTCCATTCACTAGCTGCAATACAGCCTGTCTTGCTAGCAGTCAGTGATACCTCAGTCACTTACTTTTCTATGCCTTTTTGTCTTGAATTTTATATTTTTGGCACATGTGTGCTAACAGGCATAAACAGAGGTGGTGCCAGCGATTTGGCACTAGCACAGAACAAGACCTTCCTGAAGCAAGGGCAATCCCTTGGCAGGACCAGGTGATCACCCAGACCAGTTCTTTGTGTTTCAAAGATTTCTCAGAAAGCTATAATGCTGTTTCTGCTGTCCACACCATAACTAACATACTGGACAGCAAGAATTTATGCATGGTGTATGTATTGCTATGTATAATTGGCTAAATATGTTTAATTGCAGGATTTCACTTGATCTTTGTGTTGGAAGCTATCCATCATTTAGCTGACATGAGTTAAATTTCAATGACAAGATAACAGTCTTGGCCAATGCATAAGAGCACAACCCCTTCTCTGAAGGACCCCACACCCATCCTATTTCAAGGAAAGCAGACTGACAGATTTCAGTCGACAAGTTGGCAGGCTGAGAAAACCCGTTCCCATCCTTCTCTAGGGCTCTGTATGCAGAAGGCATGGGGAAAGGGGGGCATATTCTGCTTCCAAATATCACATTTCTTTAGTTTAAATCCCAGGTTTATAAAATGTATCTACAGGCTCCCATATGTTTTACCAAAGTCATGTCTGTGCAGTATTTTGGTCTTTTTCCACCAGGTCTTTATGTCTGTCTACTTACAAGGATTAGTTATGCACTGAATGGTTTGGGCTGCTTCCAGATTACAGAAAGTACTGCATGTCCAGTTACAACAGCTTAATGCAAGCAATTTATTAAACTGTCGAAATTGGCTGAAAACCAAACGCTGACTCAAATGTTGAATATTTTAGCAAGGTGTTTATAAGCTCTTGGTGTTGAGAACAGAGAGAAAAAAGGATGTTTGAGAATATGAACATGGTGAAAGATGCAGGTAATTATTATGAAGGCAGTAACACAGGCATGACTTCCACCACTAATAAAAAAATCACATAGAACATTGTAAATAGCAGCTGTGCTGTAGACAAATTGAGAGAAACCACACTGAAAATGTCTGTGGATTTGTAAAAGTTTGTCAGAGCCAAGCTCACTTTGTTTTATGAGAAGTCAAGAATCTCAGTTACAATTTTCATCTTTGTAACAATCTTCTTATCATGAACAATCTCTCTCATTTCCATATCTTTGAATTTCAAAATCCTAAAGTCTCAGAAATGGTTCTGAATGAAGAGCAAGGGCATAGTTTGATAAACTAATGACCATAATCTCTATACATGGATATTTTCTAAGGTTGGTAAAGGTCCTTGTCATCGAAAATCTTCATTGAATAACTGAATCAGTAGAATAAATCATTGGTAGTTTATTCAGCAAATTATATGTGTGGACCATAACATTCATTAGGAAATTCATATAAGCTAGGCACTTGATGTGCATGAGGTAGCATTTTGAAACTTGTGCACTTTGCTGAAAGAATACTGCTTTGTACTTTTGTTCAATAATCTCTTGCCATCTTAACATTTCTAGATTATTAAATAAATTTTGTTGTAAAAAAAGTTGATATCTTATAATTTTGAAAGCATATATGAGAATAAACTGCTTTTAAATTCCCGACAATATGTGTGACCAATGTTTTTGACAGCTAATCTGTGAACATTGTAACTGCAATGGATATTTCTCATCTTGGTTGCAAACTGAGGGTAGTCACTTAAGAGAGTTGAACTAACGAATTTTTTTAGGTAAGGTTTCCTTTACACTTCACACGTCTGTCATTTATTCTTTTTTTTAATGTTCTAATAAACAGGTATCTCAGTAATTTATTACTGCTGTAAGGGGATTTGCAATCACCAGCTAATTGCTGTACAAAGAGAATGACCAAATTGTATTTCTTTTTAATTTGCATGATATGTAAACTTAGATCTTTGCATTTCTTGTCTCTGTAAAACTGTAAACAAATTAATATCCAAAAAAAAACCATGGGAGGAAGCTTAAACCCAGATGAAGCATAAATTCTTTTAATCTACTGTCAGTTTTCCTCTACTTCTGTAGCTAACTATGATCATTTTCTGTGAGTGAAAACTGCATACATTTAGACTACTTAAACCTATTCAGGTGAAATAAAAAGGACAAATGTATTTACTGAAAAATTAATATAAGCAAAAACTTGTAGTCATGTTAGAAAGGAAAATTTTATGATGGAGACCAAATCTTTTTCTCAGGACTACTAACTGTTGCTTTCACCTTTTGAAGGAACGATATGTAACAAAAATGGGGCATACTTTGGAGTTACTAGACATACAGTACAGAAATTCAGGGGATGATGACACGAACTTATGTACAGGTGCTGGTAGAATTACCAAAGTCAAAATTTAAGAGAGAAAAATAATGAAAGAACAATCATGGTTTCATTATAACAATATTCCTTTCAATAACTTAGATAGGACAAGAATGACTCTTAAGAAACAAATGGAGTAAAATTCTGCACATCCTCCCTCCCCCCAACTCTTACCCTCACCCCCAACAGTGTAAAAATGCCAGACATTGTTCCCAAAGCACATGAAGTGTCAGAACAGAGGAAGATAAATACACAAATCCAAAGTATCAATATACTAGTGGGCCCTGCAGCTTTTGTGGGAAAACTATAACAAAAGGTATTTTCACCATTTTTTTTTTCAGTGATTGAAGCAGAGAAATCTAAGCAAGCTTTTATGTATTCAGTGATCCTGTACATCTGTTGCAATATTTTTTCTAAATAGCAGATGTAGTTCATAAACACTAGTAGAGACTCCAAGAGCCAACAGAGATGGAAAAATAGTATCTGATTCTGAATGTAGTCCAGCATACTTCAGGAATAACTATACAATGAAGTGTATCAATGCTAGCATGAAATCATAGAAAGACCAAGCTTATTCCCAGAAACATCCATATAAATATAGTTCAAGCTGTATTTTCAAGGAAGTATACACACTTCTCCTTCTGCCCTTCAGACTTTCCCTCTTCAGTCAAGCATACAGATTCTTCATGGACCCTTTAGCAAAGCCACTTTGTTCACAGAGTTTGTACAAAGATTTCTTGATGAGTTAAAATAGAAGCTACTGAAGTGATACCAATACTCTCATAACAAATTCATCATGAACAGGAAAATACAGAGCTTTTTGTGCCAAGAAGAATGTTTACCACTGTGATTGCTATTACTGAAAATTCTGAAGAAAGCCTATAACAGTAAGTACTTTTCTCAGTATTTCCAGGGATAGGTTATAATGATCTAATATTATTCTGTTAAGGTAACACTACTTTAAGTGCTTTCGTAACTCACTTCAGATATATAGTTTGTATTAACTAAGTTACAGTTTTGTGCTGACTTGTTTGGTTGTTAAATATATCATTACTTCTGTAGCTAAAGCTAGAAGTTAAAATGGTCAAATTGCTTACTTAATTTCCCTGCAATAAAGAGAACTTTGATTTTTTTAATATTGCGTAAAGAGAGATTAGACTTGTTCTGTTCAAATGCTTTCTATATAGGATATATTTCTGCTCTTCATTTCTGCCCTCTGCATTAACAGGATGCTTGAAAGATCTGTAAGTGCTAGAGTGTTTGCAATACTAGTTTTGAAATTGTAATTGAGGGGAAACAACATTGTATTTTGAACTATACTGTGAGCTTTGCAAATAATAATGAGAACTATTTTTTTAAAAACTACCTACTGTTCTTTTAGACCATCAATTAAGAAAAGCATTTTCTCTTTTAGTCACAGTTGGGAAACATTATGAAATTCAGCACTTTCATTTCCCTTTCTTGAATTTTTCATTTTTCTTGATCTGTTTTGCAGTAGGAACGCAAAACCTCTCAGTGCTCTTGCATTACTGTAATGTCACCTAAAGTGGTAATACTGTCTAATGGTACCTGATTATTCATGCTTTTTCACTTGGTTACAAATTACTCACCACAGGTCTTAGAGCTAATCTTTAGGTGACAGTCTATAATAGATGTTAGAAATTTACTTGCCCATACTAGCTGTAGTTTCGTCAACAATCCTCAAGATATTTGCCTAGACATATTTCCATTATGTTGCTCCTGGTAGATGCTTTTTGTGACAGCTCAGAAACACTTGAGACGATGTTACTCTTAAAGGAACTCTGGTGTTTGATCAGCATTTCTCTATGCACTCTGGAAGGTGTTTCAGGTAGGAGACAATGGCTCTGGCCACAAAACAGCTCTTATTGAAGTCAAAACTGCTGCTATCCTATTCTGAGCATCTTTCATTTCTGGGTGATGCCAGCTGAAATACTTGTGAGTTTCTAGATTACAGAGTTGGAAAAAGGAATGGCACAGATACTGAAAAAGTTGGTTGTCTCCAGTTACTGAAAAAGTAGCTAAACAGAGGACAAAAGAGTAAATAAGTGTAATGAGTAAATGAGTAGTCATTCAGCAGATCATAGGATAATAGAATGGTTTGGGTTGGAAGGGATCTTCAAGTCTAATCCTCCTGCTGTGGGCAGGGATGTATTTTATGATATCAAGTTGCTTAAAATCTCCTCTACTCTGACCTCAAATGCTTCCAAGCATGGAGTATCCATAGCTTCACTGGTCAACCTGTTCCAGTGTGTCAGCTCTCATCATTTAAAAATTTTCTCCTTTACAGCTAATGTAATTCTGCCATTAGGCTTTGCTCTGTCACTACACGATACAGTGAAAAGTCTTTTTCAGTCTTTTGTTACAAGCCCTCTTTAAGCATGGAAAAGCCACAGTAAAATGACCCTGGAGCCTTCTCTTCTGCAAGCTGAACAAACCCAACTCTCTCAGCCTTCTCTTTTTTTTCACAGGAGGAGTTCCTACTGTTCAATGACTTGGTAGAACATAGTTCTCATGAGAGCTGTCCAGCCATCTTATTTTTGTAGTATGGGAATACAATCTACATCTGAAGCCCGTGTGAGTATATAATCAGCAGCTGTGGCTTACATTATCCTTCTTCCACAGGAACTATTCAGGAAGGCATTTCAATATATGTCTGTACATAGTTGCAACCTTTGTCAAGGCCACATGGGTCACCCTTATTTGATGTGAATTTATTATTTTAAGTGTGCATGAGAATGCTTAATTCTATACACTTCACAGAAAAACATGAAATGTCTCATCATCTCATAAATGTACCAATCTTTGTATTCTATCATGGAGTATTGATGAAATTAATTCGAAAGTATAACATACTCTATAACTCATATATAATTTAGAAACTGAGCTGTTAAGTGAAATCCTGTCAAATCTGATAAAATATCTTTTACTCCCATTTTCCCAAGACATTCCAAACTATCCCCATGTGAAGAGCTGGGTTTCTTTCCTTTGCTCTGAAACATTTTGCACTGTCCACGATGCTGTCTTTGTGATCAAGATCAGAAAAATTTCTAAGACAACCAACATACTAAGGACAAAAAATTGCACTACTTAAAAAAATAGCTAAGAAGTGTATCTAGAAGTGTAACAAGCTAAAAGTTGTCAAAGTGATTCTTAACAAGTTTAGCTGTTCATGCTTCAGAGCATGTTAATAGTACTTTCTTGAAGTTATCCAATAATAAATACCCAGTAGTATCTTTTATTATCATAGGACACTTTTAATAATAAAAATTATTATGTCTTCCTAGAAATGTCTCTGTGCCTCTAGACAAAACATAAGTATAAAATATTGGGGAAAACATTTGGGAATCAATTGTTTTCCATTGACATTTCCTGTTTAATTTTGGCCTAAAGCTGGTAACAAACAGTGCTGCACAACAGTGTAGCACATTAGGGAGCAAGAGGTCCACTGACCACAGGAGGAATTTATGTATTCTAATCACACAGCACATGAAGGGATCCTTTTGGAGTTTTTCATAGACACAGTGTAAGTACTGTAGTAAGTAAAATTAATAATGTAAACTAATACTCTAAAATACCCATAGACATAATTTTTCTGAGAACATTTTAAAACTGTGACTATGCAAAGTAATCCAAACAGTTTTTATTTTGGATGCTTCTTATTCACTCTGAAGCTTCAATTCTGATGAAGAACAAAATCAAGGGAAATACAAGTTACTCATAACTCTTTGCAATAACAATTCTGATCAATTGAAGTTTGTACACAGATAAAGGCTTTTCATATCAGTATTTTGCAATATTGGTCCTTCTCAAAACAAGACTGTGCTAACCCTGTGGCAGAGTACTATAACAGAGGCACATGCACAATTTAAGTGGTATCTAATGGAAGGGAAATTGTCATTTTAGTGGGAACAGAGAATCAGAACGACAGAGGCTGGAAGAGACCTCTAAAGATCATCTAGTCCAATCATCCTGCTCAAGCAGGCCTGCCTAGATCAGGTCACATGGGAACATGTCCAGGTAGATTTTGAAAATCTCCAGAGAAGGAAACTCCACAAACTCCATGGGCAGCCTATGCTAGGGCTCCTTCACTCTTACAGTAGAGAAGATTTTCCCTTAGTAGAACATTTGTGTTCCAGCTTTCATCCATTACCCTTGGTCCTATCACTGGAAACTACAGAAAAAAAGAGCTGCCCCATCCCCTTGACGTACACCTTTTAAATACTTGTAAGTAGTAATGAAATCCCATACCCAGTCTCCTCCAGGCTGAACAGCCCCAGGTCCCACAGTGTTTCCTCTTAAGGAAGATGCTCCAGTCCCCTGATCATCTTGATGGTCCTGCGCTGAACTCTCTCCAGAAGTTCTCTGTCCCTCTTGAACTGGAGAATCCAGAACTGGACATAGTATTCCAGATGAGGCCCCATCAGAGCTGAGGAGAGGGGCAGCAGAACCTCCCTTGACCTGCTGGCCACAATCTTCTTGATGTGTCCCAGGATGTTATTGGTCTTCTTGGCCATGAGGGTGCATTGGTGGCTCGTGGTTAGGTTATTATCAACCAGCACTCCCAGGTCTCTCTGCAGAGCTGCTCTCCAGCAGGTCAGTCTCCAGCCTGTTCTGGTGCATGGGGTTGTTCCTTCTCAGATGCAGGACTCGACCCTTGTCCTTGTTGAATCCCATGAGATTCCTCTCTGCCCAACTCTCAAGCTGCTCGAGATTTGACTGAATGGCAGTACAGCCTTCTGGGGAATCAGACAGTCCTCCCAGTTTGGTGTTGTCATGGTTTAGCAAGGAGCAGCTTTGGCTTGGTAACAGGGGGAGCGGGTTGCAGTGAAGACCAGGCAAAGAGTTTTTGGACTCTCCCCCAGCTCCTGGATTCAGTTCCACCTCTGGCCTGGCTGGGCCAATCTGGCAACTCTGAGATCACTATTTAGGGACAGGAATTTGAAGTGCTGGCAGGAGGTGTAAGAGTGATACAAGATGGAGGTGACCACATACACCCCACAGTCAGAGAAGGAGAAAGGAAGGAGGAGTACTAGACCAGAGACCTCTCTGCAAACCGTGGTGAGAATGCAGCTGTACCCCTGCAACCTATGGAGATCCATGGCAGGACTGAGAGCCACCAGCAGCTCTCTGTGAGTGAGCCCGACAGACAAGGGACTGCGTGAGGAGGTGGCCATAGCACAGGCTGTGCTGGAGAGCCTGTGGGCCTCAGAGCAGCCCCACATGAGAGGCAGAGAGGAGCTGCAGCCTTTGGGATAAATGCAAGTCGGAGCAGCCCGTGCAGGGCTGCCGTGTGTGTGAGGTACCCCACGGACTTGCAGGGAGGACTGGTGCAGAGCCCACCTGCCCTGAGGAGGGACAAACAGCAGAAACTATCAGGAATAGACTGACTGAAACCCCTGCTTCTTGCCCCACTGAGCCATTCATGGGGGAAGGAGGTAAAAACACTGGGATCAGGGCTCTGAACCCAGGAAGAGGGGAGGAGTGGGGAGAAGGTCGTCTTAAAGGGCTGGTCAGAGTCTTCATTGTTGTACCACTCTGTATTGTTTTATTTTGGTTATGTTTGGGGTTTTAAGGTTATGTTTTATTTGACTTTGGAGTAAATTGTTTTCTTCCCCAAGCTGAGTAGCCTGGTCTGTTTTGTCCTGGACCTTAAGCGGCAATTGAGCTCTCCCTGCCCTTTGACAATCATCTGGTCTTTGGTACTTGAGGCTAATCATGGTCTTTTGTTCCCTGATTGGCCAAAACCAGGACACGTGTAATCAGTGAACTTGCTGAAGGTACACTCTGTCCCCTGATCTAGGTCTTTGATAAAGATGTTGAACAAGACTGGCCCCAGAACTGATCCCTGTGGAATGCCGGTGGCCACAGGCCTCCAACTTGACTCGACACCAGTGATCACCACTCTCTGGGCTCTGTCATTCATCCATTTCTTTATCCACTTCACAATCCAGTCATCCAAGTCACACTGCCTGAGCTTTCCTATAAGGAAGCAATGGGAGACAGTGTCAAAAGCCTTGCTGAATTCAAGGTAGATGACATCCACTGGTCTCCATCTAGTCAGACAGTTATGCTCTCATAAAAGGTTACCAGATTGGTCAAGCAGTATTTCCCCTTGGTGAATGTCTGTAGTGTCCCCCTGATCACAGAATCACAGAATAGTAGGGTTGGAAGGGACTTTTAGAGATCATCTAGTCCAACCCCCCTGCAGAAGCAGGTTCACCTAGATCAGGTCGCACAGGAAAATGTCCAGGTGGGTCTTGAAGACCTCCAAGGAAAGAGACTCCACAACCCCTCTGGGCAGCCTGTTCTGTGTTTTGAGAAGGCATCCAGGATGAGTTGTTTCATCACCTTTCCAGGGACAGAGGTGATAATGACCGGTCTGTAGTTTCCTGAGTCCTCATTCTTGCCCTTTTTAAGGAAAGGAGTGACATTGGCCTGCCTCCAGTCCTCAGACACCTCACCAGTCCTCCACGATCATTCAAAAATTATGGAGCATGGCTTAGCAACAATATTAGCCAGCACCTCATAGATTTATGAGTGTACAGCTTGCCCAACATGTCTCTAACTCCACTCTCATCAACCAAGGGAAAGTCTTTCATTCTCCATACTATTTCACTATTCTCCAGAGACTGGGCTTCCTGAGGACACGCCTTGCTGGTGAAGACTGAAGCAAAGGATGCAGAGAACTCCTGAATGCCTTCTTTGTCTGTCCACATTCAGGACCACATTCAGGGTGCACATTCTCCTTAATCTTCCTTTTGCACTGATGTATTTGAAAAAGCCCTTCTTGTTTTCCTTTACTTCCCTTCTCAGGTTTAAATCCAAAAGTGCTTGTGCCTTCCTGGTTTTGTCTCTGCATACTCTTTACCATGTTCCTATACTCTTCCCAAGCAACCAGAGCCTTTTTCCACTTTACATAGATTTCTCTCATCTACTTGAGTAGTTCCAGTAGTTCTTTTTTTCATCCATGTAGGCCTCTTTTCACCTTTTCCTGATTTTCTCCTTGTGGGGATACACTAATCTTGGGCTTGGAAGAAGTGCCATGTGAAGATCAATGAACCTTCTAGGGCTCTCCTGCCATCTAGAATCTCAGCCTATGGGGTTCCTCCACGCAAGTCTTTGAAGAGGCTTATGTCAGCACACCTGAAGTCCAGGCTTGCAATCCATTTTGGTGTCCTGCTTCTTCCACAGAGGATCTTGAAGTCCATCATTTCATGGTCACTGCAGCCAAGGCTGCCTCCAACCTTCACATCACCAAACAGATCTTCTTAATTTTCTAGAATAAGGTCCAGCAGCACATCCCTTCTTCTTGGGTCCTTGACTACTTGTGACAAGAAGCTGTCATCAATATTCTGCAGGAACCTCCTGGACTGTGTGTGCTTGGCTGAGAAGCTTTGCCAGAAAATACCAGGGTGGTTGAAATTCCCTGTGAGGACCAGAAATACCAATTTTAAGGCAACTCTCAGCTGTTTGTAGAAGGTCTCATCCTGATTCTTGTTCCTGTTAAGATGGCTTACAGTAAACTCCTGCAATAGTATCACCCACACTACCCTGCACCTTAATTCTCACCCAGGAACACTCAACCAACCCCCCATCCAAACCCAGGCAGAGATAATGCACTCTAATTGCACCCTCACACAGATAGCAGCTCTAAGCTCTATTCTCCTTAACCTATCTTTCCTAAATAGTACATAACCATTCATGGGTGTGCTTCAGTCATGAGAGCTGTCTCAGTAACTGCAATGAGGTCATAGCCCTACATCCTCACTCATATCTCCAGTTCCTCCTGCTTATCTACAGGCTGTGTGCTTCGGTGTACAGGCAACACAGAGGCTTACTTGAGCAGACAGGTTTCCCTGGATGGGTACAAGAGAATCCTCTCTTGTTTGAAACTCCCTCAGGGCAGTCAGCCTTCTGCTAACACACTAGCTAATGCCTACAAAAGGTCATTCACTTAATCTAGATAAGAGATGCAGCATTATACTGGATGACAGTGTGGAAGAGGATGTTGCAGACTGCCTCTTCTCAAGGAAAACTCTAAATCCAGATTCCCTAACAAGGCTTGCAGAGTTTTATTATCCTTCAGAGATGAGCTGTCTGAGAAAAGAAACTCAGATCTCAAGAGTTGTAAAAAAATGATCAAGATGCCTTCCGTCCTCTGTTTAACTGCAGCCTGGTGAGAGGAATGGTTTTCCTGCCTCAAACTCTCCAAATTAGGTCAAATGGAAAATAAAACTCTCTCTCACAGATGGTTGTTTAGGAAGCTAGGGGGAACAACACACCATAGGCTGGTCTAGCAAAGTCACTACTTCTGGCAAAGGTGACTGAGGCACTGTATACTGATCCCTACGAGCTTGAATATATTTAAACATGTCAAGAGGAGTCATTCATCTTCTTTTTGGACAACTGAAACCTGTCTCTCCAGATGACAGCTCAGTTATTTGGCACTCTCATCAGGCATTTACTGCCTGCTGTCGAGATTCTACTCATTTATTATTGAACAGAGAAAAAGAAGAGTTCTGGTAAGCTTCTGGGAACAGATCACAGGCTGCATTATACATACAGACATGCATGCACATGCAGGCACTAAAAATTTGCTCTTATAAAATAGACACAACATTGAACACATGTATACTCTAGGGGCATATGTGTAGGTATATTAAAAAAATCCACAACTTGTCTAAATTGAGGAAGCAATATAAAAAATTAGCAAGGAAGCTGCAGTACTACTAGTAATTATCCAAAGAAATTATGAGAGAACAAGTTAAGCGACAACTGTTGAAAGATGGTGAGAAGAAACCACTGTAGAAATGAAGATCACGCCAAGTAATTATTCACCTAAGAGTTTAATTTTCTCAGCTACCTTTGAAATATTAGCAACAAGTATTTTACTGTATTTAAATGCAAAATAAAATGGTGCTTATATTAATGAAGTTTAAAGAAATTCTCAGTTACAGAAACAAAGCCAAAGAATACTAAAATGGACCTTTTTTTCTCTCCTAATTGTTAGCAGTTTATGGAGGAGCTGTACAAGATGTCTATTTCTCTTTAATTTTAAAGCTATTTGACTTTTAAAGACAAATAGAAAACCTGGACATGGAGAAATGTAAATCATGCATGACAAATCCTGATAGTCCAATAGAAATTTCAGAGTTTTATTTGTGCATATAATATGGAATGATTTGGAAAAGAAAAACAAAACAAACCAACAAACGTCTTTCAGATGGTGCACTTAAGCACGTATTTAAGTGGGACTCCAGTACATTCTGTACTCCAGAAGACTGTAGCACAGCCATTGGTGGCTAGATATTGTTTAGGAAAGACAGACTAACACGAGGCAAGGAGCTGGACTTGCTCTCTATGTGAGAGAGCAATTAGAATGCATTGAGCTCTGCCTGTGTGGGAATGAGAGGTGGGTTGAATGTTTCTGGGCAGAAATTAAGGGAGACGATAATGTAGGTGATGCTGTTGTGGTAGTTTTCTACAGGTCACCTGATCAGGAGGAGGAAGTGGATGAGACTTTCTAGAAACAGCTAAGAGCTGCCTCACAATCATAATTCCTGGTTGTCATAGGGGACTTCAACCTCCCTGATATTTGCTGGGATAGCCACACAGCCAAGCGCACACAGTCCGGGAGGTCCCTAGAGATTATTGACAACTTCCTGTCAACAGGTGATTGAGTAACCAATGAGGAAGGGTGTGCTGTTGGACTTGGTGCTGACAAATATGGAAGGTCTGGTTGGGGATGTGAAGGTTGGAGGCAACCTTGACTGCATGGACCATGAGATGGTAGAGTTCAAGATCTTATGTGGAGCTCAATTTGACCTCTTCAAAGACTTACTTAGAGGAACCTCATGAGGTTCCTACATTCATAGGATCCTACGTGGTAGAAGTGCCCAAGAGAGCTGGTTGTTCTTCAAGCACCACTTCCTCCAAGCCCAGGATCAGTGTGTCTCCACATATAGAAAAGTAGGAAAAGGAGGCAGGAGGCCTCCATGGATGAACAAAGATCTACTGGGACAATACAGGAAGAAAGCAACCATCTATGAGAGGGGGAAATGGGCTGAATTCTTGGGAATAGTATAGAAACTTTTGCAGAGGATGCAGGGATGCAACCAGGAAGGCAAAAGTCCTTCTACAATTAAACCTGGCCAAGAAAGTAAATGAAAAGAAGATGAGAGTTTTCAGGTAAATCAGCAGCAAAAGAAAGATTAGGGGGAATGTGGGCCTGCTGCTAAACACAGTGTGCCCTAGTGACTGAGGATGCAGAACTACTGAATTACTGAATGCCTACTTTGCTTCAGTCTTTACAGCCAAGGCTGGCCCTCGGGAAGCCCAGTCCAGCAAGGTTAGTAGGATAGTCTAGACAACACAGGACTTGCCCGTGGAGGATGAAAAGGGGTTATAGAGTTGTTGGCCAAGCTTAAGGCTCATAAGTCAATGGGTCTTGATGGAATGCATCTGAGACTGCCGAGGGAACTGTGTGATTTGATTGCTAAGTTGCTCTCCATCATTTTTGAACAATCATGGAGGACAGATGAGATGCCTGAGGACAGGAGAAAGGCCAATGTCACTCCAGTCTTCAAAAAGGGGAAGAAGAATGACCCAGGAAACTACAGGCTGGTCAGCCTCACTTCCATCCCTGGAAAGGTGATAGGACAACTCATTCACAATGCTATTAATAAACATATGAAGAAATGTTATGAAGATGGTTATCAGGGGGAGTCACCATGGATTCACCAAGGGAAATCCTATTTGACCAACCTGATAGCCTTCTGTAAGGACCTAACTGGCTATGAAAGCATTATCATCTTGTTGGACCCTAGCAGGAGTGCAGACAGGAAAAATCACAGAATATCTTTTCATCTCTCTAAACTAGAAATGAATTGTCAGCAACATTAATCCACAACACCGTTACTTTGTCATAGTAAGTTATTTGTGCTGTTTTGTTGAGACTATTTGACTGACATAGTTGCCTCTATAATTAGGAGTCTGTCACATTTCAGTTATATATTCATACCACTTTTCCAAAGGTTTATAAATCAGATAAACTCCCTCTAGGCTGAAATGTGTCATGATAATTAGTGTGTGGACAATTCTGTTTGTCTGGTGTCCTTTTCTTTGCTACAGAATTGCTATAAAAATAGCATTTTTTTAAAAAAAGCTTATTTGTGATTCATATTTTTTAGAAAGACCTTATTTCAACAAAAAAAGAGGCTTAGTATTTTCACAGTGTGGGCTTAACCATCTCCACATAGAAGACACTGAGTCTTTTAGCATAAGTTTCACTGTCACCACAACATCCAGGCAATTCCAAATACTTTCAAAAAGACACTTGAAATAGAAAAGTGCTGTATTTTGTAAAACTAGATGAAGGAAAAAAAGGATGATCAAACTTCAAAGCATTTTATTTGTGAATGCCATCCTCTGTAGCAGCAGTTTCTATCAAACATATATTATGTCAACACACAATGTAAAACAGTTGGATAAGTTGCAATTTCTTTTAATTGGAAATGCATCTTTGAAGATTGTTTGTGGAGGAAGAGCAATTAATGTCTTGAATTTAATTCCTCAAGCAAGAGTCTTTAGGAAAGAACCATTACAGTGTCCAAGAAAAACCTTAAAAACATGCAGTGATGCACAGATGTGCTGTGAAATTCTTAAAGTGTGAGATAACTTTAAGAAGATCATCACTGAATATTAAACAATCTTGGAAACTACTGCCTAGAAATAGCATTTTATTCTCTATTCCCAGTGTGGAGGTGGAGTGATGAGAGCTTATATTGTCAGAAAAAAAAAGTAATTGTCATTTTTTTTCCCAGATTAATTAATGTAGATTTAGAGGTAAATTAGACTCCTGGCTTTATATTTATGGGTTGTTATTAGATAAGGACTAGTGCTTTTAAAGCTGTATTATGCAGATCAAAGAGTCTTTAAAAGTTTGCTTGTATTCATGTATAAATATTGGAATAAATAAAGGTATAGCCTGGGTGACATTTGCTTGTCCCAGGAGCCAGTGCACTAGGGATGACTCTTTCTGCATGTAGACCAGATGCCTTCAGTGACATCCTTGCTCTCTGAGGACAACTTTTTACTAGCAATGCCGGAAGACTCGATAAATAGGTATAAGAAAAAGGTGTAGACAGAACACATACAAAAACATATTGAAATTCTGTTCTCATGTTATTAATCCAAACAGAAACTATATGAGAGGGTGGGCTTTTTCTTCTCACAGGAATATATTCTGTATTTTCAATCAACATTTGTTTTTCAGTAGATTATCATTACGGTTAAGTATAGTAAATTTGTGAATATAGAGGAAACCAGAGCATGGGAGCTGTGAAGTGGCTTAGCTTAGCAGTACTAATTTTCTAGTAGGTCACATGGATAAGATTTAATGCTGCCCCTGTCTTAGGCATAACACAGTATATTGTATAGGACTAAGGTGTGCTATTTAACCACTAACACATTTCCCTTTGTGATTTTCTTCTATCTGTCTAATATTTGCTGAGCCAATGCTTCCACACTGTTTGAAAGATAGCCTAGGGTACCGGGTGGTCTCAATGGGCACTTGTATGTGACCAGCCTAATTTTCTGGAAAGAAAAAGCACTCAAGGATACACAGATGGGTAATGCTACACCCTAGCCTCCTCCTGGAATATTTCATCTACAGCAATGGGCATAATCGACAATACCAAAATCTTAGAGCTAAATACCAGACAGAATTGAACAAAGACAGGAGGGAGATCACCATTCACAGAATCATGGAATGCTAGGGGTTGGCAGAGACCTCTAGAGATCATCTAGTCTGATTGCCCTGTTCAAGCAGGTCCACCTAGATCAGATTGCATAGGAACGTGTCCAGGCAGGTTTTGAAGATCTCCAGAGAAGGAGGTTCCACAGTCTCCCTGGGCAGACTCTGCCAGGGCTCCCTTACCCTTAGAGTAAATAAGTTTTCCCTTCAGTGGCACTTTTTGTGTTCCAGCTTTTGTCCATTACCCCTAGTCGTATCTCTGGACAGTACAGAAAAAAGAGTTGCCCCATTCCCTTAACATACATATTTTAAATACTTGTAAGCAGTAATGATATTCCCCCTCATCCTGCTCTTCTCCAAGCTGAACAATGCCAACCTTTCCTCTTAAGGAAGATGTTCCAGTCCCCTGATCATTTTGATGGCCCTGTGCTGGACTCTCTCCAGCACTTCTCTGTCCATCTTGAGCTGGGGAGCCCAGAACTGGACATGGTATTCCAAATGAGGCCCCACCAGGGCAGAATAGAGGGGCAGCAGAACCTCCTTCAGCACGCTGGCCACACTCTTCTTGATGAGTCCCAAAATGACATCAGCCTTCTTGGCCACGAGGGCACATTGCTGGCTCATGGTTAGTTCAATCAGCACTTCCAAGTCTCTCTCTGCAGAGCTGCTCTCCAGCAGGTCAATCCCCAGCCTGTACTGGTGCATGGGGTTGCTCCTTCCCACATGCAGGACTGTGCACTTGTCCTTGTTGAACCTCATGAGGTTCCTTTCTGCCCAACTCTCAAGCAGGTCAAGATCCAGCTGAATGGCAGCACAGCCTTCTGGGGAATCAGCCAGTCCTCCCAGTTCGATGTCATTATCCTGTGGGTACACTCTGTCCCCTCATCCAAGTTGTTGATGAAGATGTTGCACAAGATTGGCCCCAGAATTGATCCCTATCGAACTCCACTGGCCACAGGCCTTCAACTTGGCTCAGCTCCATTGATCACCACTCTCTTGGCTCTGTCATTCAGCCAGCTCTCAATCCACCTCACTGCCCACTCATCCAAACCACACTGCTTGAGCTTTCTGATGAGGATGAGGAGACAGTGTTAAAAGCCTTGCTGAAGTCAAGGTAGATGACATCCGCTGCTCTCCCCTCATCTAGTCAGCCAGTTATGCACTCATAGAAGGATATCAGGTTGGTCAAACAGGATTTCCACTTGGTGTATCCATGGTGACTCCCCCGATAACCATCTTATCCTTCATATGTTCAGTGATAATATTCAGGATGAGTTGTTCCATCATCTTTTTGAAGACTGGAGTGACATTGGCCTTTCTCCACTCCTCAGGCACCTCTCCTGTCCTCCATGAATTTTCAAAAATGATGGAGAGTGGCTTCACAATCACATCAGCCTCAGCATTTCCCTCAGCATTCTTGGATGCATCCCATCAGGTCCCATTGACTTATGAATGTTAAGCCTAGCCAACAAGTCTTTAACCTCTTCCTCATCCACCCAGGGCAAGTCCTCTGCTGTCCAGGACATCTTACTCTCCTTGCTGACTGGACTTCCTGAGGGCCAGTCTTGGCTGTAAAGACTGAAGCAAAGCAGGAATTCAGTAATTCAGCCTTCTCTGCACCCTCAATCACCAAGGCACCCTCTGTGTTTAGCAGTGGACCCACATTCCCCCTAATCTTTCTTTTGCTGCTGATTTACCTGAAAACTCTCTTCTTTTCATTTACTTTCTTGGCCAGATTTAATTCTAGACGAGCTTTAACTTTCCTGGCTGCATCCCTGCATGCTCTAGAAAAGTTCCTATACTCTTCCCAAGCAACTAGACCCTTTTAACACTTCTCATGGATGGCTGCTTTCTTCCTATATTGTCCTAGTGGATCTTTGTTTATCCATGGAGATCCCCTGCCTTCTTTTCTTACTTTTCTATATGTGGAGACACACTGATCCTGGGCTTGGAGGAAGTGGCGCTTGAAGCTCAATCAACTGTTAAATAATATATTGCAAATAATCACAGAAATATAACCAAGCTTACTGCCCACACTTTCAGTTAAAAGACACTTAATATACCTGTTAAGCACTGGTACTATGATTGAAACTCATTCCATTCTGTCATTATTGTCTTTAGGTCTTTAGATCACCAGAATCCTCTCGTTGAAGAGAGAGAGGATGAAATAAATTGTACACACTTGTATCACAGTACAATATATAGTTTAGATGATGGATAGCAGCATGCCACTGAGGCTGAAATAAAAGGAAGAGAATGCTATTTGGGTGACACCACCCTGTACAAACCCACCAGCGTCACATAAGCTTTATTCCTGAGATCCTTCTCAGGCTTCTATATTCACTTCCCCATACCATCCTGCTGAGAGACAAGCTCTCTTTACTTTCGGTTTATAAATGCATCATATCCATTTCCTGTTCTGTTGTGACAAAATAGGATAGTCCAGCTCCAGAGCGTCTGCTAACAGTCACCTACCAGCCACACCAGGGATACAGCTTTTTCACTGGTCTCACTTGAAATTAAAAATTACATAACCTAAGCACCAGCAGCCAATATCCATGCCTTGTTTCAAAATCTGCAGAAGAAAGTAGCACTGGGAGCTCTTTGCAACAAGCTGTGCATAAGCAGGACTAAAGTCTGCAGCACAGTAATCAAAAGTAGTTGGAAAGTAGCAACCTAAGTGCTATCCCACTTGCAAGAGAAAAGCAAGTGGGAAAGATGAAAGTAATTTCTGGATATTTTGTGTAGTCGCAGTCATGAAAATGGTTTGAAGTTGATATAATTTTCATTCAAAACCAGTGTTCATTTTGGCTTTCTTTTTAAAAAGAAAAGCAGGAAGTCTCTCAGCATACAAACAAATTATCGCAGTAATCTATTACCCCTAATCTGTAATCATTATAAAATAAAATATACAGGGAAGATGAAAAAGATTGGTTTTATTTTTTAATTTAGAAAGAGTGAATCTTCTTTGGAAGTGTATAAAACTATCATTGTACACTTAACTACATTGTGCATGATCCATTTTAAATCTACCCTTGACAGTATGATCAAATGTTCGATTGAAAGCACTTACTTTTGTATGTAACTATATAAACAAACAGAGACTAAAATATGGCAGGGTCAATTGTCACCATGAATTCAGTTTTATGAAGTTGTAAAATGAAGACTGCTTTCCCAAGTTTTAAACTTTTCTATAAGAAAATAAAGATATTTTAAAATTCAGAAAAAGAATTCATCCACTGTTGTGGATTAGGGCCTGAGTGTCAGTGTTTGTAAGACTGAGAACATCTTGTTTCAGCATTCACTGGAACATATGCTGTGTCCTCTTAAACTAATAGGATTTCACAGTGATGAAGTCTTTGACAACTCATTCCAGCAAAGAACTAAGTACACAATTTTTCCATTTAGAATGTTTATAATGTTTATAATTGACTTTTTCTTTTTTAATTGTGAAAATGCACATATTTTTCTGGAAATATTTTAAATGTAGGCTGAAATGTGTATTAACTTAATTTCAGCAAGATGGCTGCAACTGGATAAATAGGATTGACTGTTACCTTGTTCAATAAAGCAGTACCTTTGCAAAAAAACCATTAAAATCTTAATTTCAAAGAGAATAACAGCTTTACCAGCCTGCTGTGGTGGGGTTTGCATACAATATTTGGCAACTACATTGTTGGATAAATTTTTAGGTTGGTGTTTCTGTATGCAGAAGTAAGTGATTTGCGATCAGTTATTTAGTTACATGGTAGTTATTTGTTGAAATTTAAATACGCTCACCACAGTAGGCTTGGTTATGCCATATTCAGCAAAGCTCTTATCCCTCTTACAATGAGAAAGACCCAGCCTGCAGAAAAGAGAATCTGTTTTGCATTTCATTATGCATTTGATTACTTTTACATATCTAAGTAGTACCAACAAACCTACTGCACTGTTTTGAAGACAAAATTTTAGCACAATTTGAAACACTGGTGGTGCTCTACACCGGTGATTTTTAATTAAGACTGCACTTTATGACTCTCATTTACTTGAGTGGTCCTACTTCAGTTTTATGAGTACCCATGGCATACTATATCTTTTTGTTTCAATTCAGATAAAGTGTACTAGTCTCAGATAGAACAAACAAAACCAGAACAGTCTTCTAACCTGAAGTTCTGATTTTGTGAAAGATGTTGATCAAGAGTAGCATTGGTATCACAGCCAGCTTTCTGTATGCAGCTCCATCTTTCCCTATCTACAGGCTGAAATGAACATTCATCAGTGACTCCCAACACTTATTGTTCTTTACTTCTAATTTTTATGATAAACATTTATTATTGTGAACTTTGTTTTCACATTTATTTTCTAACAAAGTAATTACATGTACGGTTTAAATGTAATATTTATTTTTATGTTATATAATATCATAAAAATGTTATGCATAGCATCATCTGTTGGCTAAGATAGCTATAACACATGAAAAATAGTTTATGCAGATTAGATAGAAATGAGTCTACCAACAACAAAACAGGAAAAGGATCATAAAAAATTAGATGACTAAACTGCATACTAAAGTAACCTTACATTCAGCTTTTTCAGTAAGTTAGAAATATATTTCCAAAGTGCACTGTTAATGCTACTGAAATCAAGAATTGTTGACATCCTTTTGGGAAAAAAACCGCCTATGAAAAACCTATTAAATCTAGCTCAGTGTAAACTGGTAAACAGTAGTAAAGAGAAAGTGATAAATGAATTCACTTGTAGCATCATACCTCACTGTGTGCTTTAGCCTCATGCTTCTCTGGATCCTTAATGCTCTCTAATGGTAACAGAAAAGCAATTGATTGAAAAGTGATGGTTTTTCTGCTGCCACACATGTACCATCTGAACAATGTCTGGGATAGAATTGTGTACTTCTCACACACACCCACTCTAAGACTTTGAAAGGTAGACTGTCCCATAAGGTGGTGTCATGCCATGTGTGTGTGTCCGCTCATGTGGATAGGTATGCAAGCAACCTTTTACACTAGTGAGTTGAAATTTATGTAAAGGCCGGCCACAGCTAGTGATGGTGTCTCCTCAGTAGAAGAAGCACCAGGAGGAGGAAGGCTTGGCATACTAGCACTATCAAAGCCACCTTTCCCATGCATTAGACAGCATAATGCCTGCTACTTCTTTCTTGTGCACTGACATGAGTGGGAAGTGAGGCTGGGACTGGTTCAGTATTTCTGTACATGGCACATCAAAACTCTATCTGTTCTACTGGTTCCGGAAGCTGCTACTGAAAGTAACATGCATTTCAGTACACTAGGATAGCAGGAAGGTATCTGTCATTCCCCTGTGTAGTGATGTATCTGTACACAGCAAGACTTGCTAAACAACCAACATATGTGGTAATTTTGTCTACTGGTTCAGAGAAACAGACCAGAAGTGGTATCTAAAAAAATATTAAAAACCAACATGTATACAGTTTTGGTGGTCCAAGCCACACAGTGAGAAGGGTGGACAGACTTTTCATTATCCAGATAAGAAACTGCAAAACTCTATTTCCCTTTATTTAGACCAATGGATCTTGAGACAAATACAGAATGTTCTCACACAGATCTTAATGAGACAATTGAATTAGAGCTTACATGCAACAGCTTTGTCTTTACACAAAAACTGGTAGTAGAAGAAGTACTTGTGAGTTAAGAAACAGGAGCTGGATCTCTGACAGGAATATCCACGCTTAGGTTTCATGTTATCAGATCAAAAAGGCTGTAGCTGCCTTGCACAAAGCACTGATCTCATATAAACCCACATTGCGAGTTCAAATTTAGTCAAAACATTTTGACATGTTAATTTCAAGCAGGCAGGCACCTTTGTGGCTGATGAATTCCATACTTTGTTTCCACCTAACTTAACAGAAATACAGTCACACATCTGATCTGATTCAATTCAGAAGGGCTGGACAATCCAAGTGTTGTGGAGATGAGGCACTAATGACTTGGGATACCTTAGCTTCAAGTAGATTCTGCAATGAACTTAGGCAGAAGCTCATGACTATCCTTTTACAGGAGTAAAGGAAGTCATAATTCCTTTCCCCACCATTGTGAAAGAGGCACATTCACACAGCTCATCATTCATGGAACGTAAGTCTAAGCACACTTAGACCTCGGTAAAAAGTCTAGGTGCAATTATAGCAATAAATACAACTCTCAATGATGTACAAGGCACCAAGATTTCTACTATTTTTTTTTCTCTAAGAGAAAAGAATAAGGATCAAATGATCAGGACTACTGCAGTCACTGCACAAAGCTACAAGATAGGTATCTTAATATGGTCATTGTTATAAAGAAAAATTATTTACTAAAGTAGATTCATTACATTCTTTTGTCCATTCTTGAAATCTGGAAAATAAGTGAGGATGTTTTTGATAGCAACTATGAGACTAATGTTTGTCTTTTTGAGAAACTCATACAGGATCTGGTAAAGATCTGGGATTGACACATTTTTTGGTAATAAATTTTAGAAGATACAACTGAAAATTCAACTAAAATTATTCTGCTGGGAAAGGATTCTTAACTGATAATTGAAAATACAGGAAGAAAAGCTGCAGTGCACTGAAATTTACCTTTGATTTTGTACTGACACCATTCACGTTTGACAATAGATTGAAAAGTTACAGTGCATACCTATAACATATCATGGAAATCAATCCATATGTGCCAGGGAACATTTATAGCCCAAAATAACCTTTAATTACCCCTCATAGTTAACACACTGCAGACAAAACAGTCATACTTCCCTCTCCTGCTTTCTGCATTTTACTCTACTCATCCACTAGTACAAATGGATTTCTGTATTTATCTGCCCCAGCAAAATACATGGAAACAATTCAAGTTGGCATCTCCAGGCACAAATGAAATAAAAATTACTTTATCTTCCTACAGTCAAACACAGAGAGATCTCCAATGGTCTTGCTTAATGTATATTTGATAATTGGCACTGTCATTTCATCAATGTGAATTTGAGGACACAAAACCTTACCTGGGGATTCGTGTAAGGCCTAACTTGCAGCTTTTTCCTACTGCTGTCCAGAGATCTAAACAGGCACTAGTACATTTTGATTTTGCTGTTTAAGACAAACACAGGGTATATTTTGAGTCAGTGGCAGGTAAGCTGAATTTACTTCTTATTTATTTTAGATAGTTTACATGTTAGTTAATTTTTAAACTATCTCCATATACATGAAGAACAAGATATCAATCAGAAATAATCAACAAGTATCTGTTAATACAAATTATGCTGGACCAGCCCAGCACAACAGTGAACTTGACTTTAGTAAGTCTTTTGGCACTGTCTTTTGACACTGTGGCATTTTCCTTTGGAAACATCAGCATACTCTAATGATAATAATAAAGGGCTCAATATTTGGTGGCTAGTAACAAGAAAAGGGTTTGTGTAGCCTGGTGGAGAGAAGGATGATCAGAGAGGCTACAACTGCTTTGGAGGGTTTACAAAAATTACAGGCAAGCTTCTCTAGCAGGTGTGAACACCATAACAAGGGGCAAAATGCCTTTGGGAAGGACTGAGCAGTAGAACAGACTTTTTTTTCCTGGGAAGGATACTGCAGCACTGTTCACTCAGAGACACCGTGAGGTCTTCATCTTATTCAAGACTTAATAAGATAGAAGCACAGCATTGGCAATAGTTCTGCTTTGAGCAGGAGGTTAGACTTCCAAACTGTGTTTCTATGGTACCATGATCTCACATGAGCTGAAAAATTGGTATGATCATGTGACAGCAGTATGCAGCCATTAAAAGTGACTCGAATTCACTAATGAAATTCTGTAATGTTATAATTATCTGATGGCACATTATGATGTTATTCTGATCAGGAGTAAAAGAAAAAACACTTTTTTTTCATTGCCTTTCCAAACACATAGATCTAGTATCAGAGCTATATGGGAGGAAGGTGTGGACATGATAAAATTAGGAGCTCAACAATATTATGCAGGTGTGCTGGAAAGTGGGTAGCTTTGGTAGTTTATTGCTTGTCCCAGTGACTCCAAGTACAGTCTGTACAGATCCAGAGCCCAATACAAAAGTAATAGATGTAATAGGTTAAATAAATCATCTTATATGTAATTTTGCTTTTTTTATCTCCCTTACAAATCAAAAGAATTGCTGTCATCTATATCAAAGACCAGGATCTGACAGAATTAGCATTGATTGCTTTCAAATCTACGCTATTGTTTGCACTACACTCCACCCACAACACCACCATTTGCAGATCCTGACCTGGAGAGTGGATGTAAATTGAGCAAACCACTATTTTTGGCAAGGTAGAAAATCCATTATTAGTTTCTTTTTCTGCTGTGCAGAGCAGTTCTGCTTTATTTTCACTGTTCAATGCAGTGTAACTGAAAATCTGTGCCCTGCAGAAAGCTTTCATACACTAACAGAGCTTGATGCATTTGTGCTGCTGTGGCAGCAGTGAAGAGCAATGATCAGAAAAAGTGTCAGGGACTGGGGAATTGCTGAGCCACATGGTATACTGTACATTTCCCCCTGCTACTCAATGTCTGTCACAAAACAGAAGTTCTTGGCCATTCATCCATAACTGAGAAGACTAATGCTTCTCCTTCTCTATTTAAAACCAACATTCTTGTAAGTGGAGACAGAGTAACCAGTCACACATTTATGAGGCTGATGTTGCTGCATCTTTTCACAGGTAAACAAAACATAGAAACTGCTATGAGCATTTGGAGTATGGGAGGATGGCCTGAGAGGCTGATTAGGATGTGACATACCTTTTTCAGACATCCTTCAGATTTGGAGCACTGTCTCAGATTTTCTTTCTGCTTCTAGATGCCAAACTGAAGGCAGGGGACCATCAAACCAAGTAATGCCTGAGCCTGTAGCTTTTGAGGTCAATGTGAGTGGAGAGAAGAGGCCTCCTCCTTAGAATCGTAAAATCATAGAATGGTGGGGTTTGGAAGTGACCTTTAGAGATCATCTAGTCCAACTCCCCTGCAGAAGCAGGTTCACCTAGATCAAGTCACATAGAAATACGTCCAAGCAGGTCTTGAAGATCTCCAAGGAAGGAGACTCCACATCCTACCTGGGCAGCCTGTGCCACTGGTCCCTCACTCTCACAGTGGAATAGATTTTTCATATGTTTAAATGGAACTTTTTGTGTTCCAGCTTCTTCCCATTACCCCTTGTCCTGTTGCTAGATGCCATCGAAAAAAGTGATGTCCCAATCTTCTGACACCCACCATTTAGATATTTGTAAATATTAATAACATTCCCCCTCAATCTCCTCTTCTTTAGACTAAACACCCCAGATTCTGCAACCTTTTCTCGTATGAAAGATGTCCCAGTCCCCTGACCATCTTGGTGGCTCTGCGCTGGACTCTCTCCAGAAGTTCTCTGTCCCTGTTGAGCTGGAGAGCCCAGAACTGGACACAGGACTCCAGATGTGGCCTCACAAAGACAGAGTGGAGGGGGAGAAGAACCTCCCTCGACCTGCTGGCCACACTCTTCTTGATGCATTCCAGGATGCCATTGGCCTTCTTGGCCATGAGAGCACATTGCTGGATCATGATTAGTTTATTGTCAACCAGAACTCCCAGGTCTCTCTCTGCAGAGCTGCTCTCCAGCAGGTCAGTCTCCAGTCTGTACTGGTGCATGGGGTTGTTCCTTGCTTAGCTAAAGGTGAAGGTAGCAAATGCCCAATACTGTACCACCTGAATTCATGACTGAGGAGATGTTCCCAGCTGGCCAATTGCTAATTGACATTAAAATGGTGGACTTTGAAGAGGAATGTGTAAGTACAGGTACTCATCATACTTGGCTAGACTTCTTTTTTTAAGTGTACTTTATTTTTTACATAAATCCTTTGGTATGATGAATATCTCTAGAAGCCAGTCTGATATGGTTTAAAATATTTAAAATGAGTCTCTGGGGAAGCCCTTGGTCACTCTTCTTCCTATGTATGTCCTATTGCTACTGCTTTAAAGACAGCAAGCCATAGTTTTGTATCAAAAGTACTACAAAAGCCTCATAAATAGGAAGGCAGAAAGAGAAAGTGCTAGCTCATAAATATCTGATTAGGTAAAGTTACATGGCCAACAACACAGAGTTACTTGAACAGTAGAAGAGTGGGAAATAAGCTCCTATCCTCCCATGATCCGTGAAGCTTTTAATATCACCAAGTCAAAGCTCAAATGTCATATTGTAAAATATGATCTCTGCACAGTCGGTAGAAACAGGATTTGAGTTTAGGAGCCTTGTATCTGTTTTGATTTTTCCACTCAATTGATCAAGCAACTTTCTCCAAACCTGAGATACTTTTTGAGCTGTGACAGCATTCCTATCTCCTGAATAACATGCTGGTGTCGACAGCAGTTTAAGAGCTTGTTTGTGGAGGCAAAACAATGTTGTGAAGCTAATTAATACTACTGAAAAAGAGATAAGTCTCTTCCTTTCATAGCAGCACATACATATATAAATGAGTAGAAGCACAGGCTAGAGGAGAAGGTACAATGGTGGACATGAAACACTTGCTTGTCCCTGCTCCACAGTGGGCACTATGCTAATAGCAGCTTTTTCTTTCCTTTTGGTCTTTCCACTGACTGGAAACTGTACATTAAGGCCCTGCTCTGTGACACAGCCAGATGGAAGAGGTAGGAGAGTATCTTACATCAAAAGTGATTCCCAGTAGCAGGCCAACTTTTGATTTTAGTTATTTGCATGGTTCTTTCATCTGTTCTTTTATCTAGAAGGCTAAAATGCACAGGGTGTTGTGTTATGTATCTTGTGTAAATAAAAATGAATTGGAGCTAGATAGAAAATCCACTTAGGAATACCTTCCATTTGTTCCACTAGGTGTATTAGTGTGTATATGATTTATACTTCCTAAGCCAAAAACCATGAGATTTTTCTGAACATCTGGCTGACATCTGCGAAATCTGCAGTAGGCATCATTAATCAGAATATCATTGTGAGGTTTGGTAATGACAGATAGATAGAGTAAGTTCACTATATTAATGTAACAAAGCTCACTGGGGTACTGCAAAGCTACAGATTTCACTGTGCACTTGAAAAAAATAATTGCTTTAATAACAGCCTAGAGAAAGTTTGATATTTGTACTTAACAAAGTCATCTAATGAACATCTGTTTACATTCCTACTAGTTTGCTATGTACAGAGTAGATATTATATTGTGTCTTAAGCTATTGCTCATTATTAATACACCAGTAACATAAATTTATGTGTATTTATGTTACATATGCATGTACATACATATGTGTGTGTGTTTATAAATATATGTATATCACGAGGGATATATGGATAAGTATACATGCATATATACATAAACATACACATATATATATATACATAGTGCTCCTGCTAAGTCTGTGACTCTACAAGAGATTTCTATTGTGAAATTACAAATATATACACACCTAGTATCTTAGCTTTGAATTCTGATTGTGTGCATGTGTAAGTGTATACAAACTGACGATGAAACATTTTCTTCCTTTTCCTCCCATTTATCTGTCAAAAAAAAAAAACAGTTATACATAAAAATTCCATCTAATTTCTACTCCTACAGTAGGTGAACAAATAGACCTTTGGTAAAATCAGAGGACATAACTAGAGGGTACCAGTAATGTGTTTCACATATGGAAAATTGGTTAATTTTCCTGCCATTTATCAGAGCTGTGGGAAGTGTATTTTAAGCATAGTTCAAATAAATGACAGTGTAAACTGTGCTTGAAACGTAATTAGCAAATTTCCCACTTTTCACATGGCAGACCACCTGGTTTAAATATATCTCCCTCTTACCTTACCAGGGTGTTAAAAATCAAATTCTTCCACAATTAATTTCTCTCTTTTGAACATAAAAGCTCTTCTTCTCACATATAGGGATGCCTAATATCAATTGAGGCTCAATCCAGAGACATGAAGGAATTAGAGATAAACCAATGGTGGAGTAGTGTTTTGCCTTGATATTGTCGGTTTTTTAATTCCAAGAAAAATCAGTTGAGTTATAATTGTCTCTAACTGGTATTCACACAGGATGGAGCCTTCTGTCTTCACCTGAAGCCAAATAGCTCTCAGACTAAAGTATTTTTTCCCAGGATTTCAAAATATCAAGTAAAATGTAATCTACAACATACCTTGCAGTCCTCATTGAGGTGCAAGTAGTTTGTAGTTGGAAGAGACATTATATTCTTATCTTTTATCTCCAAAGATAAAAGGGGGGGGGGCATAGAGGACACTACTCCCTGTCACTCCAAACCTCATAGCATTGTGCTTCATTTATATCTGAAAGAGACTCTGTCGATGGATCCGCGATCACGAAGAACTTATCTACACAGGAATGCAGAGGCACTTCTTTATTATGCAGCACTGGGAAAACACGGGGGGGGGGGAAATAGTGCTTCCATACATTGTTTATAGTGCTTCCATATGTGCTTCCATACATTGTTTGTTACCATTTTCAGGGTTTTTATACAGCTCAAACAAAAGAATCACATTTGCCAACACAAGCATGCATAAAATGTCCATCTATCAATTTAGCCCTTCACCTTGATTGGTTCCCAACAAACACAAACTTTCCAAAATCACAGTGACTAGTCAAAAACAGATATCAGTCCCTTCGTTTTAGTAACAACTAAGGTAACAGCCAAGGTAACCTAACAAATACATTCACCAGGGTCCCATAGCTAAGGTAACAAGTCCCCATCAGATGTGATATGTAACTCTTGCAGTTTGATCCTTATGTGATTCAAATGAATACTTACCTAATCAATAGGTGTTTGAGTTATTTGCAAGTGCTTAGCTAATTGATTGAACTATTACTAGGTGATTAACAAGTGCTTAACAAGTGCTTGACTACTTATTGTGATGATAAGTTTTTAACTAAAATAATTGTTTATCTGCAACAACTCTAAAGGACAAAGAATAGCTTTCTTCATAAAACTGCTAGTCCTTCTCTACAGGTGAATATTAATACCTCCAATACTATTTAGGAATCTGATCATACCATTCCTTCAACAGAGCTGACAAAGAGACTCTGAAAAATTCCTGATAAGGCCTCCGTATTTCTGTTACTGAAAGCCAGAACCACAGTGACTGGATGACAATTACATAATTTTAATAGAAATGTCAGAAAGGAATGCTAGGTAAGAGCTATCAAAATAAGATAAAAGATGCAGTAATGCATCCTGGAGTATCCTGTGAAATGTATCCTGAGTGAAAATTTGCTCCAATATAGAGGTTTGAGTCCAGGTGATCCCAAAGAAAAGTTTCCTGTTTACTCACTCCTACCTCACTACTCTTCATGTGTAATCATTCTGTAAGGATGGCTCATAACTACCTTAAAATAGAGGGAAGTTAATTTTTGTTTCTGGACTTTTGCTTATTTATATTCCTGCATGTAAACAAGCTAATCTGAAGTGCATGGCTAAGCTACTGCTATGTGTAAAGCCCTATGCTGTTTGGATATGTTTAAGGAGACTGAATACCTGTGGTGATGCAGAATCATTTATTAGCAGTTTATAGCCTTCTATTCCTTTATCTCAGGTGTCAGTTTCAAGGCTCTACTGTTCTTCCAAAAGCTTGTTCTCATTTCCTTGTGATTTATACTGACAATTGTATTTGAGTATTGGACTTAGTAATGGCTCTTTTCTTGGACAAGGAATCAAGGAGGCAATGAAATTAAGTTAGTGGCCAATTTCAATAAAACCGAGAATTTTACAAAGAAATATATAACTCCATGCCAAAAAATCCTTTATCAATAAACTAAACATTGGTCTGTATAGCCTTTCATATCCTCACACTAAATTTCTTTTGTTACAAATTTTCTTTGTGAGCTAGTGGTAAAATATACGTGTTCTGTACTATAAAATACTATTTTGACAGGTAAATGTTAAAGATATTGCCTTGGCAACAGTCATCCCAAAATTATTATCTCTAAAATTTGAGTATGTAACACAGGTAATGGCAGACATATAATTTGCTAACTCTGTAGAATTTTAACAGTTTATTAAGTCAGAAATCTAGCATAAAAAGCCTTTAGCGTATAAGACATGTCAATGTTTGAGAGTAATTTCTGAAATAAACAATCATGATTATTAGACATAATTGATAGTAGCACTTTGGAAGCAGTCCATCCCCAAATCCAAAAGCAAACGTGAAGTGCTATAATAAATCAAATAATAGGTACTATAATCTTTCTAAAGACTGCCAAAAGAAGATTGTTCTGGTTGTCTCAAAAATATGGAACAGAGGAAACGGGAGATTAATCTGATGATTCAAACTCACATCTGTCTGCCATTTACTAATCTCCAGGCTGTCATACACTAAAACCTAACCCACTTTAATTAGCTGAATTATAAATTACTGTCTATCACCAACAAGAGCAATAAAATAGAGCATTCTAATTTTGGAGAATAACTGGGACAGAACATCAGAGTCTCAGCTCCTGATCAGTTCAGTCCCTTCCAATGCTATGCCATGATGTTATAATGACAAAATTTACCTTGCAAAAAGATATGTCCATGCTTATATTTCTAATTTTGTAACAGATAATCTAAATCTGTGCTTGTGAATAACTAATTACAAATCATTTTAAAAAATCAGTGAACCTGATATATTGGTGTCATATTTATTTAATAATTATCCCACCCTCTACTAGAAATCATTTCAGTTTTTGAAAGTATGAAAATCAGTCTGAGGATTTCAGGAATTTTTTGATGCTTGGGGCAATCCAGAATGTTGTGTAGGATCTATAGCTATCGTCTTCACCTTTGAAGCACCAGCTGACATGTTCTCCAGTCTTGTGATGACTTTTGTATCACAAGGCCGAGTAAGACTCCTTTTTTCACTCACTTGAAAACACTGCGGAATGAACATTACAGACGATTGAATCCTTAGAAACATAGTCCAGCTTAACAAGTCTTTCATTTTACAACGTCACAACACACTTTACGTACCAAGTGCAACCATCTTCCACTTCTGCAGTAGTAACCAATTTAATATTTGTAGTTTAAAGTGAAAAAATATAAACAAAGAATGAAATTTGAAAGTTCTAAGTATGCTTAAGTACTCCCGAGGACTAAGAGCAGAAAAGAGGAAATAAAAGCTAAATAGTAAGAATTAATGTATGCAGAAAGTTTTTTAGATAAACATATTCATGATAAACATATTAGTTAACATACCAGATAATAAATATTTTACTGACAACAAATGTATCAAGTGTGAGAGGAAGTCTACTCTGCCCTTGTGAGACCACATCTGGAATATTGTGTCCAGTTCTGGACCTCTTAGTTCAAGAAGGACAGGGAGCTGCTGAAGAGAGTTCAGCGCAGGGCCACCAAGATGATGGAGTGGAGCATCTCCCTTATGATGAAAGGCTGAGGGATCTGGGGCTCCTCAGCTTGGAGGAGACTGAGGGGTGATCTCATTACTGTTTACAAATACAGAAAGGGCAGGTGTCAAGATAATGGAGGCAGGTTGTTCTCAGTGATGTCCAATGACAGGATAAGGAGCAACAGGTACAAGCTGGAACATAAGAGGTTCCAAAGAAATAGAAGGAAGAATTTCTTCACTGTGAGGGTGACAGAGCATGGGAACACGCTGACCAGATTGGTTGTAAGGTCTCCTTTGAATGGAGATTAAAGTCTACCTGGACGAGTTCCTCTGTGACCTACACTAGATGGTTCTGTTACGGCAGGGGGTTTGGACTGGATGATCTTTTGAGGTCCCTTCCAACCCTTAAGATTCTGTGATTCCTTGACTAAAGCTCAAAGGAAAATCACCCTGGCTGCAGGCTGCTTTTTGGACCAAAACTGTAATTTATGTTTTTTAATTAAGACTACATGGAAATTATCAAAGGTCTCAAATACATTTTTATGAAGAAGGAGCTTATAATGCATCATTGACATATCTCAAGGTAGCATTTCTTTCACAAAACTCTTCCCTTTCTCACTGTTTCCTTTGCCCTTTTCTCACTCACATATTTGTGAAGGTCTAATGTGGTCCACACTGTAGTTTCTCATCCCAAAACAAAATGCTGTTCACATGGAAATAAAATTGGACAGTTTAACCTAAAGTTTTTGATAGGAAACAGACAGGCTATTTCAAGGGCAAAGCCCTTGAGAGAAGCCCTTGAGAGAACAGCTGTTACTAGTTGATCATATTAGATTCCCAAGAACCAACTCATTCTACAGCCAATAATGCCGGTCTAGCAGTAGCTGGGGAAAAAATGCCAGCAACCTCTTCCTCGCCCAATATTTCTCACAGTTCCAAAAGATCCAGATTGTCTTGACAGTGCCAGCCTGTGTCTCTGAGAGGAGGTCTAAGAGTTAGCCATGTAACCCTCACCTGTTGGTGAGGGGAAAGGGCCTGAGATGAACCACTCATACATGGCTTCATGGCACCATTAGTCCTAAAACTCAGTCCCATGCTTTTCTTGGAGCAAATATGGAAGATTTTGATTGCAGACTGGGATGAAAAACACATAATTTGCTGATTCTGGAAGGTTGAATCACCAGCATAATGGTGATTATATATTCTGGCCTGCAACTGTAGTATTTATACTACGTTTTGCACTGCTGTCACTCAAACACTGCTGTGAATGCTCAGTCTAAGTTTGGTTCCAAAACAAAAGTGTTGTATGACCTTCCTAACCTAATTTCTGCTCAGAATTAATATTAGTGTGAGTACTTGAATTATCTCCCAGATGAACACAATATGGCATGCAATTTTGAATGTCATATTTGTTTGACTCATGGGACATGGAAATAAAAAGTTGCCTGGAGCACTGTGAATGCAAATACATTACCTTTTCAGCAGTGGTCACTATATGTTACATTATTACAATTTTATTAAAAACATATCAAAACTGACTAAACTTATTCATAGAATTCCAACTTCTTTGCCAAATTCTGCTATTTAAAATGGACAGTTTACATAAGATTGCTGACAGACCTCTTCTGGAGTGAGAATAGCATAAAATACTAGTTGTACAAACAAATGTCAATCACTCATTAGGCAAAAAAAGTAATCATTAAATGAATTATGAATTCACAACTGTGTCTATCTTTTTGCTGCTTCTACAAGGGGATTGTACTAGATGATCTCTAAAGGTCCCTTCCAACCCCTTCCATTCTGTGATTCTGTGAAATATAATTTCTAATAAGAATTGTTCTATGCTTTGAGATTTCATTCAGTTTTGAAGATATAATGATTTATATAGATTTGTAAAGGTTAAAATACAATTTTGAATATGGATAGATATAATTTAGTATCACATAGTAAATAAGTGAAATCCAGTTGGAAGATTTCATAATAGATTTAAATTATTTTAAAATTCAAATATTTCTATGTCATTCTGATGTCTTTTTAATTCTTGTTCAAATTTTCGCTTAGCATTAAAGAAATTCAGTGTTTTCATTGCATACTTTCAGAAAAAAAACCCACTGGGATCAGGGCTCTGAGCCCAGGAAGAGGGGATGGGTGGGGAGAAGGTGGTTTTAAAGGGCTGGTGGGACTCTTCATTGTTGTACCACTCTGTGTTGTTTTATTTTGGTTATGTTTTGGGGTTTTATTATATTCTTTAGTTGGTATTGCAGGAAATTATTTTCTGTTTTCTTCCCCCTGCCAAGTAGCCTGGTCTGTTTTGTCTGGGACCATAAGTGACAATTAAGCTCTCCCTGCCCTTTGGCAATTCTCAGGTCTTTGGTACTTGAGGCTAATCGTGGTCTTTTGTTTGCCCATGGGCCTAAACCAGGAGAGTTTAGTAGAAAATGGCTTAATACTGTCAGTATAAGTCATCACAGTTATTATTAAATCTTTGTGACTTTAGTAAGCCCAGCATTGGTATTTCTCAGTTTATCATCAAAACATGTAGCAAGAGTATATATCCATTGTTTATATGAGTATTCTGAGAGTACAGGAAGTTTCCACAGAGCAGGTCATAGGTAAGGTTATAATCATAAACACATAGGACTGTGAGGAATGTGAAGACAAACAGACTACCTGGAGCATGAGTTTTATGAGCATAACCCATTGCATATATTTCTCCAGCTTCTGAATTTTTCAGTGGAAATTATCCACAACTTCTGGATATCCTGTAACTTCTTTAAGAGTCGGATATTTGTTTAGATTTAAACTCAAACTTTTTTTTTTTTTTTGGTAAATTAAGCCTATATTATCTATCTTTCTCCACAGTAAACAAATGAGTGTTTTACCTATGGGATACTTTTTTTTTTTTCTGAAATGGAATATTACCACAATACACTAAATCTTGGACTCCTTTGTTAATTGTTACTATAAATAAATGATAAAAAACATCCATCAACATTTCCTCAAAGGACTTATTCCCTAAATTTCAACCATTCTTTCTTCTCTCATCTGTACTCTCTACAGCTTGTTTACCTCTTTCATATATTACCTCTTTCAACATGTTCCAAACAGAACAAGATATCTGGAAGAGACCTTGAATAGTCAAGTACAACAGAAACTTCTTATGCCTTATATACAAATCATTTGTGCAACACAGAAGTTTGGAGGAGGAGGACAGAGGTGCATAAATGTCACTTTCCCAATGCTGAAACATCAATGAATATTCATCAACTTCACAATATGGATTTCTACTTCCAATTACAGAATTTATCTCAGTGATAGAATTCTCATTGGCCCTCACCCCAATTTTAGGAAGGGAAAGACTGTGATTAGCTTCTCTTTCAGTTCCTGCCTTCTTGCTAAACCAAGCCCATTCCCCTCACCAGCCATGAGCTCCCAATCACTACCAGCATCAGGGCCATATACTGGACTATCTCTAGTTTGTTGGTCTTCCTTTTGCACTGGAGATGCCTAAACTGGATACAGCACTGCACACATGTTAATGCTTATGTTCATAGAATCATCTGGTTGGAAAAGACCTTTAAGATCATCAAGTAAAACCAGTAGCCTAACACTGCCAAGCACATCACTGAACCACATCTCAGCATCTCACTTACATGCCTTTTAAATATCTCCAACTATGGTAACTCCATCACTTTCCTGGACAGCCTGTTCCAATGTCTAACAACCCTCTCAGTGAAAAAGTTCTTATTCTCCAATTTAAACCTCCACTGGTGCAACTTGAGACCATTTCCTCTTCTTCTATCACTCATTACTTGGGAAAAGAGACTGACTCCAACCTTGCTACAACCTCCTTTCAGGTAGATGTAGAGAGCGATAAGGTCTACAACTGAAAGGAGGTTGTATGGAGGAGGATAGGGAAAATGAGGGAGAATAACTCCTACTGAAAATACTGTGACCCTTCCTGACACCTTTGCAGGGCCTGCTCTGGCAGGATCACACAGACAGGTGGAGGAGCTACAGGGGAAATTTAGCAGGCTATGCTGTATTAAAGAGTAAGAGACAAGAAACGGTATTATTTGAGACTTTGTAAAAAGACATACTAGACCCTGTGACACAGATCTCCACAGTCTACCACACAAAGAGCTTCAACAGCGAACAGATCGTGTCTTGGATGACATGCCATGGTCTCTGTTGTCTCTTGGGAAGAGTATATCTCTTCCCTTCCTTTCCTTGTATGTACCAAATTACACCATAAAACAGATACAGGGCCTTGGGAGCAGGCAAAAGCAGCGAACAACATTCACAGGAAAAAAAATATATACCAGTAGCACATATTAAAAGCTGCAAAAGAAGGTCGTGAGTGCTAGTAGTGTGTGTCTCTCTTAAGAGGCATTGAGGTACCCAGCTGTCAGCTGGATATACGGTCAAAGAAGGTTTGCTACTGATCAGGTTGTCACAGAGAGACTGACAGATCTTCTTAAAAGCACAGACTACTACCCCTGGCTTCTTTTCCATATGGTTAAAAGTGGCATAGTAAAGGAAAATCTGGGCTAGCAGACACAGCTGGAGCTTCATGGCTGATGGTGTTTCCAGGGCTTTGGTTTCTATGAGACATTAATAAATGAGAAATTCTCTTCGGGAAAGGTGAGATTTACCTGTCTAGAAGAGGCAAGAGAATATTTGTATGTCTTAGTGATTTCAATTACCCAAATACTTTCTGGGTAAACAGCACAGTAGTGCACAAGTTGCCCATCAGTATCCTGGAACACATTGAGGACTGGTTCTTTCCTGCTACAGACTCTGGACATGCTGACTAGGAATACCACATTGCTCACAAACTTACATATTTGCTGCTCACATACAAAGAACACTTACCTGACAAAAAAACTATCGATCTTAGCCTTGAATACAACAATCACTACTGTGGAGTTTAAAATCCTCCTAAACATGGTGAAGGCTAGTGACAGGACAAAGACCCTGGATTTTAGGACACCTAGCTTGAGCACACTCAGAGCTCAGATGCAAAGGATTCCATGGAAAGAATAAATGGAGGGCAAGCGAGTTTGCAAGTGCTGGATATTATTCAAGAACAATCTCTTGAAAGCACATCTATAAAAAGTGGAACTCAGAATAAGAGATCATCCTGGTTTAACAATGAGATTTTGGATGAGCTTAAAAACAAACAAAAAAGGAAGCACACCAGCTATGGAAAGGCAACCAAATATTCATAAAGAACTACAGGAACCTTGCTAGGCCATGCAAAGAGGCAGTCAGGAAGGTTTGGCTAAAAACAAAAATGTCCAAAGACATCAAGAACAACAGGAAAGTGTTCTTCAGATACATAAGCTATAATCAGAAGCACAGGGAAGAAATAGTTCCAGTAGAAAATGGGGCAGGGAAACAAGTCACTAATAATGCCAACAAGACAGAAGTTCTCAATAACTTCTTTGCCTATGTCTTTACTGGTATAGCTGGACGCCAGATCTCAGGACCAAGTAGCTATAACAACTTGTGTTGACTCAACAGGGATAGTCTGCAGTGTCTTGCAAATTCTCAAACTACTGAAATCTATAGATTCACTGCTTTAGACTGGGATAAAGTTAATTTTCTTCCTAGTAGATGGTACAGGGCTACATTTTGGATTTATGCTGAAAAGAATGTTGGTAACCCGGGATGTTAAGAGAAAAGGCTGACTTTCTTGCAAGGCCACTGTTTACAATACTTGAAAAGTTGTGATCAGGGAACATCCTTGATGACTGGAAGAGGGTAAATATATGTATCTAAAAAAAAGGGCTTAAGACCTTCATAAATCTACAGGGCTAGTATTCTTACTTCGGCCCCTAGAAAAGTAATAGAACAAGTCTTCCTATAAACTAACTGAATTAAGCAGATGATTGGGAAAATCACTAGCCCAGATTTAACAAGGGTAAGTCAAGAATAATCCAATTACCTTCTACAGCAAAATAACATCTTTTGTAGACATGGGAATAGGAGTGGATGTTGTTTATCTGGATTTCAGCGAAGTGTTTGACTGTTTACTGCATGCATCTCCTGGACAGACTGGTAACGTACAGACTAAGTGGTAGTCTGCAAGATAGGGAAGAAATTGGCTAACAGACTGCACTCAGATGGTGGTGGTCAATGATTTTTTATTCAGGCTGACAGCTTGACATGTCTCAGGTCCCTGAGGTCTCAACAGGGGTACAAATGCCGTTCAATGTTTTTGTAAAGGATCTGGACATTGTGATTGAAAACACCATCACCAAGTTTGCTGGTGACACAAAACTGGATGGTGAGATACATCAAAAAGGAGAACCTTTTACACAATTTCCTGGACAGATTGAAAAAAATGGGCTAACAAGAGCAGTATGAAGTTTAACAAAACAAGTGGAAAGTCCTGCCTCTGGAACAGAATAACAGGGGAATCCAGAACAGACTAGGATCTATATGGCTGGGTAGCAGCTTTTCTGAAAACTGGACAGCAGGTTGAACGTGAGTCAGCAGTGTACTGCAGAATCAACAAAGGCAAGCCATATCCTCAGCTACATCTGCAGGGGCAGTGCTAGCAGAGATAGATTCTAGAATCACAGAATCAATTATTTTGGAAATTAGACCAACCATTAACCCAGCACTGCCAAGTCCACCACTAAACCACATCTCAAAGTTCCATGTCTACACATCTTTTAAATACCTCTAAGGATGGTGACAATCACTTCACTGTTCCAGTGATTCACAAACTTTTCAGTGAATAATTTTTCTTAATACTCAATCTAAATCTCATCTTGAGGCTGTTTCCTCTTGTCTTATCACTTGTTACTTTGGAGAGCAGCCTGACCCTCACGTCACCACATTTTCCTTTTAGACAGCTGTGGAGAGTGATAAGTTCTTCTCTGAGCCTCCTTTTCTCCAGACTAAACAGCCCCAGTTCCCCATATCTATCCTTTCATTGTACATTTTGAGTTAGACACTTGAAGGTGTAACAAAATATTTGTTACTGAGACATGCTCTCAAATATGTATCATAACTCCAAAACCTGTAGTTTTATGTTTCCTTTGTTAAAAAAGGAATTTATGATAATTGTGGCATGGAACCCTTAGTTCACTAGTTAAGAGTAAATTAAACAGCAAAAATAATATTAAGATGTTAAAATTATTTTGTAAATTATTTATTATGACTCACTTTGCCACTACTTAGAAGATGATAGTTTCCAGAACGATTGTTCATAGCTTTTATATAACAAAATGCATTTGTCTTCTGAAATTTGAATGATTTCATTCATAATTCCTTCTGAACTTGAACAGAAACCAGAGATATAATGCTATATCTGAAATATTAGTTAAGACAGTTTTTATTATTTTGAGATTTTTTTTTCTTGAATTGACGTGGCTATAACGCATATTCAGACAGTTAAGTCTTAGCAAATCTTACCATTATTAAAAAAGGTTTAAAAAGGACTCTTTGAAAAAAAGAGACATTTTTTTATAGGCCTAAGGCATATTTAGACAAAGCTTACCCAACTTAACCCAAGAAGGAAAATATTTAATATACTTTTAAAGACATTGGATTTTTCCCTTTATAACTGTTCCTTTCTAGTCATCATGTGAGAGAACTAGGAAGTCAAATGTCATCAACACCAAAAAAGACAGTCATATCAACAAAGCAGAAATACATAATAGTTTTATTGTTTCATAATATGGTGAATCAAGACCAAATGTAATCCTAGCAAAACAAATACATACTTTATACATAATCTTATCAAGTACATTCTGAACCTTGAAGAAAGCATCCCAATGAACATTTCCTTATTTGATTTATTATATGCCTATAGACAGTCAATTAGTAATTTTAGAGAGCAACAGATGATGAAGTGGCCAGTACTCATTAAAGGAAGCACAACAGAAATGACTGCACCCAATCTACCACAGTCTGATGAGTAGCTGCTACAATAGCACTCAAGCTAAAAAAATAAGGGTCTCCCTATTCATTTATTGAATAAAAATCTTGTTGCCTAGTGTCAGGTGAGGACTGAATTAAAGAAAGCTTTGTAGAGGGACAAGAGTCTATTCATCTCCAGTCCAAGAAATGCCCTGTCTACCATATCCTTTCAAAAGCTTCATCTCAATATAAAGAGAATTTCTCCTGATGTTTAAGTGGTTGGAAAAGAGGAAACTTAATATCTAACAAGCAAAAAGAAAACAGTTGATTCTGAATAGCTATTACTATAGGAAAGCTGATCTGTGAGAAGTACTACATAACCTGTAGCCCAAGTGACAGCAGCAAACAAAGCTGGTGCAAGTTTGTAATGTGGAAATTTTGAATGTTTGCATAGCCACAAGTGATTCTAGCTACCAGTCTATCACTCTGGGTATCCATTTTCTTATCATACCTAAAAAGTAAATGATAAGCACATTCAAGATCCTGCTGGCTAGTTACCTCAAGTCATCTTGTGAGCTTATTTTCAAATATTCCTCTTTAAGATGAAAGTCAGAACCAGAAAAAATGATATCTATTCACTTAAAATGACAAAAATGAGTCAATGTGTATGACAAAAATGAAAGGATAAAAATATACATGTTCAGGCTTGGAAAACAGCAGAGAAAAGATCTAATCTAGAAGAAATTGGTTGTTTAAACCTTCTATTTTTCAGAATTAAATTTTTAATTAGAAACCAGTTTTGGGTCTGTGACAAATTTTTGTGATTTACTTTTTTTAGATTGCAAACATCTCCAAGACATAATTGCCAAAAAACCCTGAGATCAATACAATAAATTCCTTTACATTTTTAAAATCTTGACATTAAGACATTATAAAATTTTATTCCTTTTCCACAGCAAGAAAAATTTCTACTTTATCAATCTCTTGTTATTACACAAATCATATGAGGCACAATGACATGATAGATAAATGCATTCTTGGTAAGAAGCCTTGTATACAGTTTTTTGTAGTGGTTAGATCTTTTCTGTTGAATATTGTCCAAGAAATATTCCTGTCTCTTTTCTTCATTGCAACTGACAGTCTGATAGTTTTTAGTACAGCATTTTCCTACTCTTTTCTTGAAATCTATTTCTTTGTTGGTTTATTACCATGCTTACCTATTTATTTCATATCTTGTGGTCCTTTACTCTAGAATTTATTAATGTCTTTGAATCATTAGCGAACTCCATTTGCACTCTATTAGGTAGGTACATAAATGACTCCAGTCATTCTGAATCTGATTACTTTTTACATTGTCCTTTATTATTTAATGAGACTTCCAGTTCAGTATTATCAAAAACCCTGCCTGTGACATTAGCTGCTGGAGCTTTGCTCTATTCTGCCTTTTCTGAGCAAATTGCTCAGAGTAAATGTCTTTTCAGGTTCAAGAACCTGATGTCTTCCCAGAAACACTCTCCAGAAAAACAGAGAGACAAAAAGCAAGTAGGGTCCGACCCTAAACAACTGGAAACTGAGAGAAGTTTTCCTGATTGCAAAACCTCCCAGAGCATTAACGCATCCTAGAAATGAACAAACTGAATTCTGACAAAATAGGACCAGGTCAGGCATTTCTAAAAAACACTGTTAAGTATTCTCTGCTTTGTGCACATGTGGTAGAAGAGTTAAGATAAAATGTCAAAGGACTGATCACTACTATGGAGATTTGATGCTGCATTCTCGTTCTGGTGTGCTTATTCTGACCCTCAGAGCTGCTGTTTTCAGCTAAAATTTTAAGTGGCAATTGTGAGGGAGAACAGGGAAGAAGAAAGGGAGGGAGGAAAAGATTTGTAGAACTAAGTGCTTTAATCCTCAGGTAACACGAATTTATGTGAAATTCAAACTCTAGCCAAGTATCAAACATTTATGCAAATTAAAACATTATTACATTTCAAGGTAAAACTGTTCCTACGTTACTGAGATATTTCACAGTTTTGCAGCTATTCCTTAGCGTGACTGTAAACAAATCCTGTCTTAACAAGATTTGGCTATCTGGCAAGATGGAATGTTCAAAAATAGCAACAGAAACAAAACTAAAGGTAAGAGACATGTTATCATGTTATTGCCTGTCAACTCTGAAGACCAACATTTAAGTGCTACACATTAACAAATGCAATCAGGGAACATAGGATGAATGAACAATTTACTGAATAGCTGAGTTGCCAAGACATGGTCTATTTTATTTCTGCCACAATGACTGGCAAGCAAGTTTCCTGACCTGATCCTCAGATTTCCTCCCCCAACAAATCAGAGCTAATGAAAAGAAGTAGAAATGTTTAGAATTGGTGTGAGAGAGAATGCTTCCTCTCTCTGCCAAAGGCAGCAGGAGATCACCTGTATAAACAGTGGGTGAATTCATTGGATTGCAGCAACTTTTTCTGAGGAAATTCATTCTAGTGAGATTCCAGAGATAAATACACTTTTTGACATTTTTGTAAGACTTCAGTAAAGTTACTAAGTTGATATTTTTCTATAAGGTTTCATCACTAGAAAATGATAAATCCTGAAGGCAAGAGTATTTGTACCTCTAAGTAGAGAGTTCGATTCATATTGGATTCATGTCCTGATATACTTGAACATTTCTGGGAAGTAGAATTGCCTCAACTGTATAAGCAAACTCAAACTACGGCAGTATCTCTCTTATTTTCTCACAACTTGTTCAATTTCTGAGTTCGTCTGTCTGAACTGCAATATTTTTTCTATATTTTCTCTTTCGTCACAGATATTTTTGTGTATTGGAAAGTCAGTACTAGTGTATGTAATGAAAGTAGAACACTGTAAGTAACTTAATGACCTGTAATATAGCACTTCCTATCAACCAGAAGGAGGAGAATATGTGACAAAGCTAATTCTTAGCATAGTGTTCCATTTTTGTAGATGATCTGGATTCAGTTTCTAACTTCAAGAGATTTAAGCCAGGTAGACTGAAACTATCAGAAAGTTAATGAATTGGAGAACATTTTTGGAATTAGTTTTTCCTTTTCTTTCTCCTTCTCCTCACTCAAATGATCAGATAGCTGAGTATTAAATAGTCTATGAGGAATATTAATTAAGAAAAATTAACAGCTGTTCACATACTATGATTATAGTGGAATTTAGTAGTATAATTTAAGTATACTTTGTTTTCACAACTATACATGAATTTAGGGATATTAACAGTGTTAGTCACTTCAAAAAGAACATTCGTAGCTAAAGGGAAAAAAGTCATGCTAGATTTAATGTCTCCTAAATACTGGTTTATTCTGGTGATTACAGAAGCCCCCAGTCCCTTCTGAGGGTGGATGAATGAGGCTGACAATATTATTGCAGTCTAGATACAGTTATTACTATTCTTGTATTTTCCCAACTCTATCATGTGATCACATGCACAATTATTCTGCATATTTTAAAGCTGAAACTGTTCCCTATATATCCTCCTAAAATGTAAGAAAAGTAAAATTCTATAGATTATATTTAGTAATGTATCCTTGAAAAAAACCTATGATATGGGTATTGAATTATTAGTAATGTAATTTAACACAGATGGTATAATGTGATGTTGGAAAATACATTTAAATTTTTTCTCAGAAAGCTTAAACAACTGCATCTTCTAAACTCTTAAATCAAAAGTACACAATATCATAGCCCACGAGTCCATACGGAGTGCTCTTTTCCTGTCACTCTTTTCTGGTAAGTGGTAGGATTTAGCTGGTAAAAATATGTCTCTATTATCTTACTGGGTTAAAAAAAAATATATAGAATTGTGGCTTATTCACACCTCCTTGTATGTTTTGGTGTCAATATGACCTGTGAAGAAAAGACAGCTTGATGTGCACAAACCCATCTCCTGCTTTATCTGTTACTTGGGTAATATCCATCTCTATTTCTGGTATGTAATACACAAAGTATTTTTTATATTTATACAGATTATATTTAACCACAAAATTTGAGGTTGTGAGTTTGTTTTTTGGATGTAATTCATACTCATCTTACCTAGAAAGCATCACATAGTTGAAAGACTACTTTAAAAACATCTTGAAAATGCCAAAGCTGTTGTCAGATTTCGTAAAAGAGTAATTATTTTATTTTTGGCTGAAAAAAGAAAGGAATTTTTCATTCTCTCTGGGGTTTTTTTTTGTTGTTGTTGTCGTTTTTGGGTTTTTTTTATTTGCATGGGGAGAACTAAATAAAAATATCTGAAAGGTGTAAAAGAATATAGAAGAATTTGAAATCTAAGCAATTGGTGACAGTATGGGTCAAAGAAAGACCCACACAAATCCAAGACTGCTGGTGACGGTAGTTCTTTGGACAAATCTGCTGACAATTTCTGTCAATTATTCTGGAATAGTTTTTCAGCCTCTGATCCTACCCAGTTGTGTTTGAAAAGTGCCTCAGACAGCTGAGAAAAGAACATTGTGATAACTGATTCAGTGTAAAAGAAAACAGAGGCTGCCTCACTCCCATATTGGAAGAATTCTGCACACTTCAACTGTGAACACTGGAGCCAGTGTCACCAGCTGAATAGACCTGCACAGATGCATTACCTGGGTTTGCCAAGAAACCCAGACACTGTCACTGTGGCAGCTCTGTAGTCTTCCTTTCCCTGGTGAACACTTTGCACCTAGTAGAGGAAAAGAGGTCTTCCTGGGCCCAGGGACATGCATAGGGATCGTTCCAGCTGCAGAGAGGACCCATAGCTTGGGCAGAATGTTTGGGATACTGCCCTTCCTGGCTCAGTGCCAGCACCTAATCCAAAGCTCCTTGGCCTCAACAGGATGAAAAGCATTCTGAACTCCCATATGTCTCAATCACAGAGTATGTTTTGGGTGCCTGAAAAAAGTAGTGGAGCCATGCACTTACAAGTCAGACTTCCCAATGGTTACAGAACAGCAGTAACTTTCTTTTGTACCACCTTTTCAGTGTCATTGCTTTATTCAGATTTCTCCTCATGTTGAAAGGATACCCACACCAGGTCAGTGACCATAACACACATAATTAGGCTATATGACTAGTAATGTTTTTTCACTTTTTCATCATACTTGAACTTTTTCCAAATATTCAATCTGATTAAAAAAACCCACAAGACTCTGTTTTTCCAGAGAGAAGGTTCATAGTCTTGGAATAGTCACAATGAAATTTCATGCAAACTCTACCCTAGGTTTTTTTGCAGCAAGTACCTGAAAAACCATGACAACAGACCATGCGATGAGAGTATAGGGAGACAGAAACTGAGATTTCTCTTAGGGCCCTATACTACTCAGCCACACTAGAGAATTACCCATATGATACCCATAGATATCCATAGACATGACTTCAGAATTACTTTAATGCTTTTGCCTTGATTTATGCTATTAAAACCTTAACAGAGATTTTTCAAGTTATTTAGAAATAGGTACAGTTTGTTCTTGTGTGTCAATAAACTATCAAATCCAGGGACATAACTTTAGTGCCATTTAAAATAACTTCCAAGTTAAAAAAAAAACCCCAAAACCACAAAAACCCACAACACCCCCCCCCCCCCCCCCCCCCCCCCAATGCCTAAAAGGCTAAAAAACAATTCTATAAAATCTCCTCGAGTTTCCCTTCTTGTGGACAGGATCCTATTGAAAAAATCAACAACACTTTCAAACATTCAGATGAGGATTTGTGCTGTATAGTATTATGAATGAAGATATTTTCTGTGATATATATTGATGCTGAATCTGTTATTAGTCCGTCACTTTAATTTCATTCTATTGACATGTTTGTGTGACTCTAGTAGGTTTTTTTCCCCTCATAACTATGCCTGCTTAGAAAAATTGAATGTCAATATCCCATTTCAGTAGGCACTTGGACATCTTAACATTTATACGAAACTGTCTTCCTAGAAAATGGATCAGCTCTTGTTGGTAGATTTGACCATCTGTTAGGCAGCTTAACTGTTAAGTTTAGAAAGGCTAAACAAAGTCATTGCCAATGCCTCAACTTATTTTACAAAGATGATCCCATTGGCTATATATGAATAAAGAACATTGTATTCTCTTTGTATCACATTTTCACATTTTTCCAACTTGAGAAGATCCATACTGGAAGGGAATCTGGACTTTGATTTCATTACTAACCTGAAGTCATGCACTATCGTTATAGCCCATGCACTTACAGTTAAATCAATTGCATTAGATCATAGCTCAAATCACTTCCAGAGAACTAAAGCATAGATATATGTTATAGCATTCATCACTGCTGTTTAAGTAAAATTCTTCTATAAGAATAGATGAACATTTTTTCACATTTTTGGATTAGATTTCTTTTTTGTCATTTTGAGGATTTCTTCAGTGAGGGCCTGAACTTCTCTATAGAAAATTAAAGAACAAGATTGTTATTCTTGTCAGTGTTACCTGGTATTCATTCAACCATTTGAAATAGTGGATGAATTTTTACAGCTTTCTGCTCTTAACTTCTGATTAAAGCCTATGTCAATTATTTGTAGCAGAGTTTAAAAATGGAAAAGTCTTACAACACCCTCAACTGCTTTTGAGTGATTTTTCTGTATTTCTTGTTTAGAGTGGTTTGACTTATGCCTGTGGTAAAAAGAACTTGCACAATCTTCCCAAGTGCAACCCGTGTTATTCATGCACTGGAGGTCAGTTGCAACAATGTACTATGTTCAGTGTCATGGGCCTGAGACCATGGAAATTATTAAACTGCTGTTGACTCTTTAAGCTACCGAACTCCACTCCCACCCCCACTTTTTTCATGTTATATGCTGTGTGCCATCAGTGATACTAACTAACATTTAGAAGCTACACCTTTACCATATGAGATTAAAACTAGTAACAGACAAGGACTATTAAACACAGTTTCAGAAAGCTCATCCTGCTGCAGAGCAGGACCCTATGTGAGACTGACATAGCTATACATCCTGTCTCACTTAATTTGTAATCCCAGCAACTAGAAATTGCTTCCCATTAAAATTTTAAGGGAAACAATAAAACCACATAAAGAAAGAAACTCACATAAATAATGAAGAAAAATTCACTGCTGGAGTTGAATAAAACAACATAGAAGCCATCTCCTTCTTTATCCATAGTAGTCAGTTTCACAGGCTGCACCATGTACCGAGTTAAAATAGACTTGTGCATTTTTCAGTCTGCTTTTACCTGTTTTGATGTTTACAAAACCAATTTCCAATCTGTAACTGTTCAACATTTCAACACTTTTCTATAATATTTTCTCAAATCCCACTATATACTACTTGTTTCTTCTGGAAAAAAAAAAAAAAAAAAAAAAAAAAAAAGACCCAAAACAAAAAAACCACAAAACTATGAAATTCTCCCTTGAAAATTGAAAGTAGGTGAATTAACCTTTCCAATTTCCTCAACTGTAGCATTCTTCTTTCTGTAGGAAAATGAAACTAAGGAATTTACCTTTTCAAATGTACCCCAAACTTGTTCCTTGAAAAGGTAGTCACATATTTCTTGCCTAAACATTTCCATAATAGAAACTACAGAAAAGCATACCCAAAAAGGAACAATTTTTTTTTTTTCTAGAAATGGAAAAAGATTATGTTGATGTGGCACAAAAAATAATAGAAGCTTATGTTTCAGTTTGAACTCAAAATTAATGACTAGCTAGTTTTAGTTGTATTGTTAATTGCATATGAAAAAGATTTTAAAATAGAAATGTAATATCTAAAACTTTGAATGTGTTTGTTTGTAGGATGATGATTTGTTTAATGTTCAAGTCAGTGACTTTAGATCACAGAAGGAAACATTATGAAAGAAAATGACCAAGTGTCAAGAACCTCAAAAAGCTACTTGATAAGGATTCTACTTGAAATTTTGAAGCAGCAGCTCTTTTCATATTCTTTCCTTTGTGTCAGTGCAGAGATCAACAAGAATGTAAAGGCCAATTACAGAGCACACATACACTAAGGAATAATATTTTCTTTGCATAAATACCTTTTCATAATATCCATCTATGTTTTGTGTTTTGGGATTACACAGAAAGGAATCATTCATCTATTTATGGACTTCTCAGTGATTAATAACCCTCGCCTAGTAGTCATTTAGGCACTTTAGTTAGCAGTGACGGTAGATATCCAAATTTAGGGATTTAATTTATCTCCTTGAACACGGTTTATCTCAATTGTCCAAAAACCCTTCCACTTTCTTGGAGATAAGATGGTGGTGAGATAAAAAACATCTGCTGCAATTTAAAAACAGCTTGTGGGCTATGCCATCATTGGAGCCAACCCCATGGTTAATCAGCTCTGCCCTTGCCAACAGATGTCACTGCAAGCAAAAGGAATTAGTTTGTGAGGCTATTGGGCTCAAGGAGCAACAAAGCTCTCTGAAATCCAAAAGTGAAAGAGCCTCTCTCTCAGAGCATATGTTCATGTCTCAGTTCCTTTGCCACAAGCTGAGAATTAGCAGCAGGCAGATCAGTAAAAATAAAAAAAAAAAGAACAGAAAAAAAAAGTATTCAAATTTATAGCCATGTGAAGCAACTGAGTCACATCAAAGCAAAATGCGCTACTCTGCTTTTAATTTTATGAATGATTTAACAGAGAAAATAAAATCTGTGCATTCGTTGTGTGTATTTCCCCAGGGCACACTGAGAAAACTAGACATTCCCAGTGACCTGATTCTATGGGTAAGGATGGGAAAAGGAAAGTGTTTGATTAGCAGTTACTAAGCAGTTCTAAAAATCTCTCTGATTGCAAATACACATATGCCAGGGCACACAAAAACAGTGCTAAAAATATTAAAGCTGCAAAATAAAGACAGAAAAAGTTAGACACTTGCAGTTAGAATTATTCACATACAATCTTAGTGTCTCACTTTTGTGTGCATCCTGGCATGTAAACTTTAACTGCACAGTCATTTGCTTGTTTTGAGTTTCGAAATGCAGTCCTAGATTAAAATCAATCATGAAGAATAGTTTTTGCTCCTATGGCAGCAGGCTGAAATCCTTTAGATCAAATGTAAACCACAACCCTCTCCTACATGTACTAGCAGCAGTACTGGCAGCAAGTGCGATCTAAATGCCAGCAGGCCTGATAGACATTTTCTATAGCTTCTTGAGCAGTAGAGGAAAAACAAAACAAAACAAAACAAAACTGTGGATTTTGAGAGGTTACTCTGAGTTTTAAGTGTAGAAAAAAACCTTTTGTCATAGGACAAATTCTGCCCCAGCTCCTCACAGCTTGTTACTCTTGTCCTGCCATTGCCCTGCTGCAACACCTTGTCCCAGGTCTCCTCTTTCTTCCTCAATCTTCTTTCCTCTTCACTTTTGTTGTGCTTACTTTCTCTTTGTGCTCTGATTTGTGGTTTCCTACTTCACTTTCTCACTTGTTAGGAAGGGGAACTGAGGATGTTTGTTTTTCCTGCACATAATTAATCTGCCTTGGCTGCCTGTTGGAAAATTGCAGGGTTGTCACTCTAAGCCCATAGCTCACAGTGCCCTACTGTAGGAAGAGCTTTGCTACAGCAAAAATCTCTGTCAAATTTAGCCACCAGTTTCCTAAAAACCTCTGCTGAATGCTTGTGATTTGAGGTTTGTTACTTGCAACTCAGTTGACTTGGTTTTTTTCTGTGATTATTTCCAGAAAAAATCAGCTACAAAATGTCAGTGTTCACTTGAAAATTTGACAACATTAAAGATTTTTCATCAAAGCAATATAGTAATTAAAGTTCATAGAAAAATTAGCTTTTTGTCTCTCTCATCTCATCTGAGACGCTACTGTTGATGGTAAAAGATTTCAGAAGAGGGATATTATCCCTTATTGAATACCTCAGTCTGTGTTTAGTAAAAATAGGGTGTTATATGGCATATAAACAATCTCATTACACATGCTAAATAGAATGTGTCAGAAAGGTAATTTTAAAAATTGAGAATTAAAATATGACTTTTTAGTGAATAGCTGGCTTTCAAAGCCTGAAAATCTTCATTAGTTCCCACTGGCTTAGTGATACTTTTCAAATTTTTTTGTGCTTTTGAAAATATAATTGCCACCTACAAGTCATTAAACCTACATCTAACTCATACAGGACTCTTTTGATTTAATGGGGCTATACTTATCCAATAGTGTGTAAAGTCCTGAATCAAGTCTAGAGACTGTTCATTCAAAAATTCAGTTAATTCACATCAAATTCCCACGTGTGCCTTTTCATACACACTTTCTACTTTCTTCATGTCACATGTAAAATATCGCTTTCTTACTAAACAGCTTATTTGTATCTTGTGTTATGACAAACTAATCCAACGAGAGGGGTAATCTCAGTTTCATAGTCCTATATATTTCCCAGATTGGAAGTTTGTGAGCTTTAACAGGACAGTGGATGATTATTTTCTTATTTGGTTTTTTACTTCTTTACTTCTCTTTCACTTCTCTTCCCGGTTGCATTTTTCCTCCCAGCTGACAGCTAAATTCCAGTCTGAAAAAAGGCAATGTTTAACTTCTGCTTTCTCCTTTCTGGTTTGTTTTTGTCTTCAAAGAAACATTTGTCAAGATTTCAGATGGGCCTGAGGAATATACACAGCCACAGTTACCTTTTAGCAAGCTATTCTCTGCTCATATCAGAAAACATAAAGTAGGAGCTCAGTAAAAGAAAATTATCTTGTTATTATAACCAATATAAAGAAATAATTTAAACAAAGATCTGGACTCTTTTTCAAAGAGTGAGAGTTTCTGTTATATAAAGAAAGATCTCTACTCCCCCATATATTGTGAGGAAAAGCAACAGAAATAGTAAATGGAAATCAGCAATACAAATAAGCTTGCAATTTTGCTAGAGTTCAAAGGAAATGATCACACATCAAAGATTCCAGCCACTTTGAAAGATCCATGAAAATATATAAGCAATCAGCCACCAGCAGAGCTGTAGTCAAATATCTTTGTTCTCCCATGGAGGTGGGGAAATGTTGCATTTGTTTCAACGTATTTGCTTTCCATTTAACATGGGAAATCTGTCTGTACTCCACAGAGGCCAACATCTTCAAAGGTTTGGGGGCTGATGTTAGCAGTTTGAGTGGCTGCACATATTTTGCTTCTAGTGGCTGGGGCAGACTAGATTTTTGCTCCTCTGTGCTGAGCACATATGCTGTGTGGCATGCTAGTGGTGGAACCTCCCTTCTATCACTTAATGAGACTCCAGGCTTTCCAGAGTCAAAAAACCATTCCTACATCTCTTCAGATTCTGTGCAAGTACAAGCTAAGGAGGAAGTGTATTGCCCAAACTCAGCATTACATCTAAGTGTATTGAAAAACAGATGACACATTGTGTGGAAATTCTACACCTATAATTTACAGGTAGGATGGAAATGACTGCTGTTAGGATATAAAGTAGTATCAGTAAACCTAATGAAAATTAATTAAGAGGCAGAGTGAATGTGGAGTGATGAAAGGTGTGTTTCTTATGCTACATTACTATTGAAGCTCCAATATGCTTAACTTTTGCTCACATCCTTAATTTCAAGCAATCTCTCCAAAGTCAGATAGGATGGATCATTAATATTACAGCTTGGAAAGTTTAGGAGTTAACCAAGAAAACTAATGTTCATTTTGATTTCTCACTTTTAACAGTGGTCAATTTTTATCTCATTTGGAACATGTTAGCCAAGTAAATCTAAGCTTTGAATGCTGCTTTAGGTACTATTACTACTTATCAGATTATACATGTTATTGGCTGCACATTCAGGGCATGCTAGATGCATACTGCATGCAAATTTTTAAAAATAAAGGAATCTAAAGTGCCTAAAAAGGTCAGTTATTTCTTACCAAATACCTATCTTCCTATAATCTAGATGGAACTTTCTTCTCTTTTCGTCACTAGGAAATAGGAACAAACTCACCAACCTCATACTGTTTGATATCTAAATCATGGTTACAACATTCTTCAGACTGAAATGATCACATCAGCCTTTTTTTTTTCCTAAACATGATTTGGAGTATCATTAAGGTTTCTAACAAAAAAACAAAGCAAAGCAAACCAAAAAAACAACCAACAAAAGAGCAAATAAATGCAACACAGGAAATATTAATCCCTACTCTATTCAAATGAGAAACTGAGTTAACTTTTCCAATACCCATGAATAGAAAAATTTGCAAATGTCCAATTTCTTTATGTGAATTCACCATATCTAGTAACACCAGCTGTTTGTGTCACTGTTTTCACACACAATATGTAGTGAAAGGTCCCTCCAAAAAAAAAAATCAATAGCCATTATCATTGTTATATACCATCATCATAATCCATCATCTGCTGTTGTTTCACACCACATTTTCCATGCCAAGTGTGGGTGTGCATTACTCTGTTGATGAATAGTTGAAAATTGCCATGACAGGATTGCCGAGTTTCTGCTGGCTGGCACAGTAAAAACTGAATGATTCTTTACAGTGAGATGCATTACTATGTGCTGCAAAGCTCAGCTCTCATTTGAGAGCTTCCCAATTTTGACATATTCTTCTCATAAAATACCAATATAGTTAGCCTTTAGATATAGTAAAAGTTTACACTATAAATAATATTTTGAACTAGGATGGTAGAATCTTTCTGTGGAAAGTATGAACATATCTTCACACTTTGGTGTCTTGGTTATGATAACATACAGTAAGACAAAAATGTAAATGTGCAAGAAAGTATCTATTGACTTAAGGAAGAAGAAGACAAATTCAGGACTCTTAAGCCTTATCTCAACTGTTCATTTGCATAGCTGCTGCAAGTACCGTGAAACCAGTTTACCAGTTCTTGTCTGTAACCAGCATATTGCTTCGCTCCTTGACAACCTCTTCTCCTGTATGGAGAACCTCTCAGAGGCTTCAGACATTTTGTTGGGTAGACTAGATGTATATTTGAAGGTAGTCCTAAAAGTATTAATAGCCATATAATTATTATGCTACTATTTTGGTTTACGATCTGATTTTATATCATAAAACACTGAGGCTGATGTTAAACGTGTGCTCTAAGAAGTACTAAAAAACTCTTCAGGGAGACCTGCATCTGCAGTGCTACCTAGGCTATCTTGAAAATGCCTGCTCATTGAAAAGTAAAGTTCCTTAGGCATTAACTGTTTTGCCTCTTGGCATCCTACATTTTCTCTGGCCTCAACAATGAAACACATAGTCTTTCCTGAGTGCAGTATTTAGAAAGCTGGGTAATTGCATACACCCGATTTATTCAGCACACAGATAATCATGAAAACAATAAACCAAGAAACCAGTCCAATTTGAACACAGTCTTCTTGCACAGGAAAATTTGGATTGTTAAAGAAAATTTGCCTGACACAGCAGGGCTGTCTCTTCGGGAAATGTTGTAGCTTAGTGGTGGGCCAGTAAATCCATCTTGTCATCCTAAGGAGGTTCAGCCTGGGCATCCTACACCAGGCTGGGTCCTGTGCATGGTGTAGCCAAAGTTCTTATCTCCTGACTGGAGGAACCACAGAGGAGCAGCCTGCTGGATAGACTAGGCATGGTGAGTACTGGATTACATCTCCAGCATTTTCTACTGCTGACATCTCCTTGTGCTGTTTCCCTTGTGCTTGCTATGTGGAAATTTTCCCTGATATCTCTGAATCTCTTAGCTTTTCCTGTGTATTATATAGGGCCTTGGCACAGACCACTGAGTTTTAGAGAAAAGTTTGAGGAACACAATATTTGTGATGTGAATGGGAGTCCATCAACAGGGAAGAAATAGGTAAGGTTCCAATTTCTGTGAGTGCAAGCTCTGGCAAAGGAAGACATGCATTTAGACATACGAACAATCTAATTTTAAGTGAATGTGAGTTGGAAGAAAAAAGTTAGTATGTTCTATACTTGTGCTTGAAGTTGCACACAGGATTAAAGGCTTTACTGAATATATAAATCACAGCTTGGTTCATAAATGAAAAGGTTCAGTGAGATTCTTGCCTCACCTAAATAAAATAGAAACATTATAAAATTTCCAAGAAATTTATTATAGCCAAAAATAATGAATGCTGTCTAACCTGGTATAATTTATCATTAATGGGGATACAAAATTGTAAAGACCATGACAGTAGTGTTCACTTTTTATTATGCTCGAATTGCAGTAAGTATAACATTTCTTTAATACTTAGAGAAGGTCACCATCAGGAGTTAAGGATTGCTTTATGTGACTTTTCCACCAAAAATTGTGCCTGTAGGTGCATAGAATGACTTGAGTCCATAAAATGTATTTTAATAAATAATTTCAGGAATTTAGGATTGATTACAATTTTTCCCATTGTAGATGGATTGCATAATAACTAGTGGAGTAACTATAAATACAAAGAGTAAAATATAGTTCAATGTCTATGATAATCTAATCTGCAGCAGTCAGCTGTTCACAGTAGATCAGGTACAGTGTAGCCAAAATAAATATTTTTAATCCATTTTGAAGGCAGATGGAAATTTTTTCTGCTAAATAATATACACTGATCACATAAATTATATGAACATGCTGACATAAGAAAATAACTTTTCATTTTTTATTTTCAAGTACTTACAGACATTTATATTAAAAAAATTAACATGTAACACATGACACTGGCAGTACATAGTGGGTTTGTATGGCCACATTTTGGTAGCAGGAGGGCTAAATGGGTGGCTTCTATGAAAAGTTGTTAGAAGCTTCCTCTGTAGTGTCAGTCAGCTCTAAGAGGGACCCACTGCTGTTCAAGGCTGAGCCAATTAGCAATGGAGATAACACCTCTGCGTTAACATATTTGAGAAGGGGAAGAAGTTACTGCACAGCTGCAAAACTGCAGTAGAAGGGGGTGAGACTGTGAGAACAATATCTCTGAAGACATCAAGGTCAGTGGAGAAGGAGGGGGAGGAGGTGCCCAGGCACTGGAAGAGAGATTTGCTTGACGCCTGTGGTGCAGCACATGGTAAGGCAGGTTGTGCCACTGTGGTTCACGGTGAAGCAGAGAACCAACTGCAGGCCATGGAGTTCACCATACTGAGGTGGATGTATGCCCAAAGGAGTCTATGACTCCATGGGAAGCCTGCGCTACAACAAGATCCTGGCAAGACCTGGAAACCTGTGGAGAAGGGACCCATGCCAGATCAGATTTGCTGGCAGAATTTGTGACCCCATTGGGGACCTATACTGGAGCAGTTCCTGAAGGACTGTTTTCCCTGTGGATGACCCAAGTTGGATCAGTTTGTGAAGAACTGTAGTTCATGGGAAGCACTCACACTGGAGGAGTTCATAGAGGATATCTCTCCCATGGGAGACAGTAGCAATGGGAAGTGTGAGGAGGCCTCCCTGAGAGAAAGTAGCAGCAAAGTCCACAACCCCCATTCCCTGTCCCCCTGTGCTGCTGGAGTAGAAGAGGTAGGGACCTGAGAAGAAGGGAAGGGTGGGGTAAGATGCTTTAAGGTTCAGTTTTTATTTCTCATTTTCCTACTCTGTTTTGATTGTTCATTCCTAAATCAAACTGTTTCTCCCCAAGTTGAGTCTGTTTTGCCTATGATGCTAATTGCTGAGTGACCTCCCTGTCCTTATCTCAATTCACAAATGTATATTTCTGTCTATCTTGTCCAGTTCAGGAGGGGCAGTGATAGAATGATTTGGTGTGCACCCAGCACCCGGTCAGGGCTAAACCACCATATAACACTATTCATCCATGGCTCTCATCTTCTCCATCAGGATTTCCAGATATGAAATTGTAATAAGTTTCTGTTAGTGGACATATTAATTAGGAATAATAATTAGGATAATGAATTGAACCATAACTATGAATATGAAACCAGCATACTTAAATCAAATCTGGACTTAAGTGTATATTATAGTCTGCCATCAATTTTCACAAAAATTCTAAGCCTCCAAGCTCTCATGCCTTCTGCTTGGACTCAGATTCTCGTCTTCAGACCAGGATGGCTATGTACAGTCCCTTCGTGCCTAGATTTCTTTATTAAAAAAAACCAAACAAACAAACAACAAAATTGAAACAAAACAAACCTAAACAGAGATAAAGGAAACATTTTGTCTAGCAGGTAGCTAGCAAGTGATAAAGTCTGTACCAGGCCAGACATCCTGTGGGTTGTCTGACATGCAGACACTGACTTACTGAAGAACACGGAGCTTCAGCCTGCAACTCACAGGAGGTGACACTTTCGTTTTTTAACTTCTATCCCAGCTCTCCTCGTATGTCTCTCAGTTTTCCTTCAGCAAAATTTGACCTGTTCTAGAGTCTATTTGAGCAGAAACAGAGAGGAGAGTAAGCAGTGCTGCTAGTACTGGTTTTGGAGGGAAGTGGAGAGCTAATTGCAATCTAACGCCAGTCTACTCAGCTCCAATGATTTAATTTGACTTTCATGACTTTTCACTGGGAGGAAATGGATATTTAGTGTGATTATTCTAATCTACACAACACTGCAGTGATGCAGCTCACATCAAGTACTTTGTGCAGTTTTGAGTGTCTTAATATATGAAGGGTATCAAGCTACTAGAGTGTGTCCAGAGGAGGTTGCTGAAGACAGGGAAAGGACTTGGAAGCAAGACTCACAAGTGGATGAGGTCACTTTGTTCAGATCGCAGAACCAAAGGCTGAAGGGTTACCTCATTGCAATCTACAACTTCCCTTAAGGGGAGCAGTGGAATGGGAGGTGCTAATCTCTCCGGTGACCTGTGACAGGACAAAAGGAAATGGAATGCAGCTGTGTCAGAGAAAGTTCAAATTTGACATTAGGAAAAGTTTCTTCACTAAGAGGGTGGTTGGTCACTGAAACAGGCTCCCCAGAGAGGTGATCATGGCACAAAGCCTGTCAAAGTCCAAGGAACATCTGAATGATGCTGTTAGTTGTACCATTTAGTTTTAGTTATACTACAAGGAGCAGGAAGTTGGACTCAATGATCCTTATGGGTCTTTTCCAACTTGAGATATTCTGTGATTCTACTGACACAAGTTTTGTCTGAGAAGGCATCTAGTAGCTAAAACTTTCATGCCTATGTATTATAATTTGAATCTCAGAGGTGTTACAAACATGGGCTGACTTCAGAAGACTACAACAAGCAAAAAAGCTGCCATTTCGTCTTACACAAGAAAAAAATCCAAAACCCAAATCAGAAACATCTGTTCCACAGCAGTGTCCTACAAAAGCTGTAGGACAACTCTGAAGACAAAATCCATTCTGATTATATGCAAAGTATATATCTTAATTGTTCTCGAATTTGGTTTATAGACCATTGGTGTTCGTGCTTCGCCATGTAGCTCTTTAGACAACAGAAAATATAGAAGTGTGTGCAATGTCTCAGACTGAAGCTAATTGGAAGATTATACATGAAAAGGTTAAATAATTTTTCTTGTCAAAACTGACTGTTAGCCTAATATAATGATCTTCTTAATGGCTACAAATCAACCTCACTAGGGCTACTGTGTTTATTTTATCTAAAGGGCTGACTTGAATGCAGTCATAGAAGAAGAAAGTGCGATGTCTGCTACTTTTGTTCCTAGGTGAGCAAATCAAATTCAGAAGGCTTATTTTACAGTGTCCTTAGCTGCTGCTTTTGCAGGTTACACTGGGCATTCAGTTTACTTCTCTATATTTTCAAACAAAGCTTATAAGATGAATTGCAAAGGGAAATAAAAGACCATACTGAAAGGAAAACTGTACTGGTTAGGTATTCACACAGGCATGTTTGGATGCACTTCTTGAACATATAAGTATTGTTTCTTTTTTCCAGCTGTATAGTTTTGGGGTTTTTTGGTTGTTTTTTTGGTGTGTTTTTTTTGTTTGTTTGTTTTTTTGGGTTTTTTTTTTGTTTTTAATGGAAGAACAGAGGAACGAAGTTAGAAGAGGCCAGGAACTTGAGAAATGGAGGTAAAGATCATTTCCCTTGAATGGGTAGTTTGGAAACATTGCACAACAATTCAGATTACTGAACTTCCCTAAATGTTTTCCTTCTCTCCTTCTGCTCAGCTCATGTGAAAGAAAGAATTTCCCTTTTGTCACCTGGCAATTGTTTAGCTTCCATTTTCTGAAGCCTTCTAAACTTTTTACTCGTAACTTGAATACCAAGGTTACTGAATAAGACATGTTTTCTTCATCAGTTATTTTGTGATTTGTTTTCAAAATTCAGGAGGTTTTACTGCTTTATTGTTCATTAAAATGAATGTAAGTTGAGGATTCTTGGCATCTGATGAACAAATTTCCTGTTTCAGAGAAAATGGAGGTTGCAAAAAATACTTTAAGTGCAAAATACAATAAAGAAGAAAGAGATCAAAAAGAAAATAAATGAATCTGAGGACTGATGCATTCATATGAAATGTCAAAAATATAGCTTCAATAGGCTGCTATCCTGTTAGAAGAACACACATGAAGTGGGTCCCCCACTAAAGTCCTTCTCTTTGTTTTGGACCTCATGAACACTGCCTGCTTATTTTCACATACAACTACATCAGTTAAGAGGGCTGAGCTGACATGGTCTACTATTTACACTTCCATTTTATATTGATCTAGAACAGGAACATTTTATGAATAAAGTGAGGAATCAGACCCTTGGTTTACTACATAGTTTGCAACTTTTTATTGGAAATACAGTCATTATTGAAGGAGAAATCCCAAATTGCATGTTTTCTTAACAAACATTTATGTTTTGACATTAAATAACATCAATCATATCCAGTTATTTTATAAAACACTGTTTGTATCTAGCTTGAACTGAAATATCAAGCAATCACAGAATCTTAAGGGTCAGAAAGGACCTTGAAACATCATCTAGTCCAACCCCCCTGCCATAGCAGGATCACCTAGATAGAGTAAGTCACACAGGAACTCACCCAGGTGGAATTTTAAAGTCCTCAGAGAACTAGACTCCACAACCCATCTGGGTAGCCTGTTCCAGTGCTCTGTCACCCTCAAAGCAAAGAAATTCTTCCTTATGTTTCTTTGGAACCTCTGATATTCTAGCTTATACCCATTGCTCTCGGTCCTATCATTGGACATCATTGTCAACAGCCTGGCTCCATCGTCCTGACACCTACCCTTTACAATCTTATTCTCATAAGATACAATTTTTATTTATCGTTTAATTTATTGTATTTATTACATTTATTTAAAAATATTGATAGTAATTATTATATTGTAACATTTTTCAATATGAAAAAATAAATGCAATGGGTTTCTACTATGAATGTAAATAGACAGCATTACATATATTTGACATATGCACAGAAATATCTTTCAAGTGATATTGGGAAGAATAAAAGATTTCTCTGAGTTTTGAGAGTCTGAATTTGTTAAAAAAGATCAATATTAAAATCAATTCAGAAATTGTGTCTTACATAGATAACATACAGTGCAAAGTTTCTAACTTTAGAAAAGCAAATAATCCATCTTTAAAGAAGGATGTAATATTGTTTATTCTGCTGCAAAAAGATTTGGATCACTTGAGTATCGGACCTGGAAGTGGATAAGAAATGTCCATCAACCAGACAATGACAGATAATGGATCTGACAGACAGGATTCTGAAGTGGTAATACATGTTAAATGCAAAAGGACTCTAGTCTTATTGACCTAAAAAGGAAAAGTTACTTCTCAAAACACCTTCATTTCTCAGTCTAGTCCAAAACTGTACTAGAAGGAAATAAAAGAAGCCAATTTGTTTTGCTCTGAGATTAAAATGAGAAGACATTAAGTAGAAGAGAAAAATGCACTAAAGGCAACAATGCACCTATTAGAGTCATCCTGTTTAGGAACAAAAAGTGCATTGTGTTTTGTCTTTACTAGAAGGTTCCAAAATATTTTTTACAGCAAATCATTATTGAAAGCAATCACCTTGCTCAGCCAGGGAAGCATCACATGTTTTATAGATGGAGATCTGAGAAACCGAGCTTAAATGCAAGATGTGTAATGGAGACAGTAGGAGGGCCCAATTATTTCAGTTCTGTCTTTTACACCTTAATTATTCTTAATCTGAAATTTTACTGCAAAGTACAAAATTAAAACATTATTTCAGGAATAAGGCAGTCAGAACAGGGATTTTCTTTCTATTTGGAAGTCAAGAAGCTGTCCTAGGAGATTTTCAGTTGATCTTAGCCAGGTATGTTAATAGTGAGCTGGAAACACCAGTGCTAGTCCAATCCACAAGTTCTGTGGCAAATCTACTGAACAAGAGTGTATTCATTTCAATGTGTCTTAGCATAATACATTTGATTACCATTGCTGTTGTAATGAAAGTATGAGTCCAACAGCTTTCACAATTTCTATTGCTTTTGTAGTTGCTTCCAATCTTTTTGGTACTCATTTTTATCTTACTTTGTGTTCTAATTTCAAACTCGGATCTCTAGACTTTTTTGTTATGTTATTTGCTCTACTTGAATTTTGTGAACTGTAGACACCTTTGTTAGAGAAAGATTTTGTGCATGATAAACAGTAAAATAGTTTTGACAGACACAGTAAAACATAGATTTTAATTCTGAAACATCCAAATTAAAGTGAAAGGGCTTCCATTTTAAACCATCTAATGGTCAATGGAGATAAAATACTTATTTTGTAACTATTATTAATATTTACTAATATCTAAATGGTGGATGTCAGGAGGTTGGGACATCCCTTTTTTCTATAGTAGCTAGCAACAGGACAAGGGGTAATGGGATGAAGCTGGAACACAAAAAATTCCACTTAAATATAAGAAAAAACTATTTCACTGTGAGGGTGATGGAGCCCTGGCACAGGCTGCCCAGAGGGGTTGTGGAGTCTCCTTCCTTGGAGGTCTTCAAGACCGACCTGGACATATTCCTATGCTACCTGATCTAGGTTGACCTGCTTCTGCAGGGAGGGTTGGACTAGATGATCTCTAAAAGTCCCTTCCAATCCTACCATTCTATGATTCTATGATTTCTCTTTCTTTTCACTGATCCCAATCTAACATAGCTGTATGCCATGGTGGAATAAAGTGTGTACCCTAAGAGATAAATGGTTAAAAAAAATGAAGGAATAAAACATTTTTAGTTCCTATTCAGCTTATTAATATTTAAGATCAAAACAATACCTTTTATTGAGAGAGGAGCTAAGGCATCAATATTGGACTAAAAGCTTGCCCTGTTAAGCGGTTTGTCAGTTTGGTTTCGTTGTTTCTCTTTAAAAATATTTAGCCACAGCTGACCTTACCTCAGTATAAAAATCTAGGAACAAGAAAACAAGATAAATTATGTCAATGAGATAAGTCTTATGTAATGAAAATACTGTTGTTTTGCTACACTTTTTTATCATAAACCACAACAATGGCACTGTATGATTTTTTTTTTCTTCAGCTCAATCTTATTGGACTGTTCTTGGTCTTTATTATCATTTTAAATTTTCACCGTAGAAAGCAGTCTGACAATATAAATACGGTCAATGGTACATTAGAGAAAGATGGCAAAAAGCTAAGGTGTGGATTCTTGACAAGATGAAACTGAGTGTTCTATTCAAGTGGAGATTTTACAGAAAGATAAGAGGTCATCTTTAGATTTGTAAGAATGAATACTTTCTTTCCAGTTCTTCCACGTTTTTTGACTCCATATGACTGAAATTCTATCAGTTATCCTGTCCCCTGAAGATTAGAAAAATAGACTTGAAAGTTTAGTAAAATTTGATTTTGAAGTGTTAGCTTTATTCATACTGTTTGTGTGAACAAAAATGAGTCTAGGAAAACGTGGAGCTTCAGGTAAGTTGTTAAATGTGGCAATGGGTTTTTGTCCTAGCTTCTCAGGTGTGTCTTTTGAGTAAATAGTATGCACTTAATACTTTCCTTCAGAGACAGGGGAACATTGTATTAGTATGGTCTTGCAAAGCACAAACTTGTGATGTTGATTCAATGCACAAGAAAATGTCAAAAAAAAATCCAATGGAAACTTCAATGACTGTTTTCTAACAATCTTCTGTTTAGATATCAAACTTTAAATCTTGTTATTAATTACATTTTGCAAGACAGAATTGATGTACTTTCCCATCTCTGAGAACACTTTTCCTTCTGAGTTTGAGAATGAACTCTGCAATACAGTATTACTGTCAAGAGGCTGACAGGCTGAGATGCAAAGCTACAGAGAAGGACCTCAGGTCCTAATGGATGAAAGGCCAACCATGACACAGCAATGGTCCCTCACAAGAAGGAAAGCCAACAGCCTTCCGGCTTGCTTTAGGTAGAAAATTTCCAATAGGTCCAGGGAGATGGTCTGCTATCTCTATCTCAGCATCTGAGTGCTGGGTGCAGTTCTGGGCTCCCCAGAATGTGAAAGACATGGACTTACTGGAGAAAGACCTGTGCAGGGCCACAAAGATTATGAAGGGATTGAAATATCTATCCCATGAGGAGAAGCAAAGAAAGCTTCCCAGAGAATAGAAGACACAGGTCAATCTTATCCATGTGTATAAGTGCCTGATGGGAAGGAATAGAGAAGAGGGAACTAGCCCTTAGCAGTGGCCAATGACAGGACACAATTGAAACACAAGTAAATCCATCTGAAAACATGAAAAATTTAATTTATTTACTTATTTGTTTTCAGGGGGTACAAGTAGACAGGAAAGGTTACAGAGATATTCTTGGAGACAGGAAAAAAACAACTGGACATGGTCTTGCACAATATGCTCTAGCTGAGCCTCTTTGAGTAGGGGGCAGTTGGAATAGATGATACAGAGATGTCTACTAGTGTCAATGATTCTGTGATTCTGTATTACTAGGGAGTTGTTCTTGAGGAGTTTAAAGTGACATATAAGAGATTCTAGAAGATCTTTAGAGAGAGTTTACTTAGCAGTCTTAGGAGATCAATATAACACATCACTTAAATATTTCAGCTACATTTTCTTCACTAATATCCACCTTTTGATCCTTACTTTCTTCTCATTATTTTACTCTAAAAATCATTTTGTCTCTTTTATTCTCCCATAGAATGAAATAGAATCAAGCGATAACATAATACTTTTAAAACGCAAGTGTGCCAAAACTGTCTACCCTATTTGTCTTTCTTCATTGACTCCTTTTCTTAGTCAGTTTTTCCTCTCATGATAATTAATTTCAAGAGAAAATGTCAGATGACTGTATAAATTTAATCTTTAAAAAAAAAAAATCCTCAACATGAAATTAAACATTCTTCTTTTTATACTGTCTTTTTCTTAATTTTTTCTACATTGGAAACAGAATTAGGTTAAGCAGCTGTCATTTCTTTCCTTTTGTTAGTAATGTCCTTTACGATCCTCTCCCAAAACCTTGAAGCTCTCCCATATTTTTCTATTTTAAATGCATTCAAAACAAACTTTTCTTTCTCCCTTCTAACTTTTCCCTTCAAGAACAAATAGGAGACAATTCAGAATTGTGTGATATCATTCATATACTTCAGCTTTGTGAAGACAAAACATGGCATACCATGGCATAGATAGTGTCATGCTTGTTTTTATGTTATACAACTAAGTCTGACACCACAAAAACATGCAACAGCCTGATTTATCTTTAACTTGAACATTCTATAACTGACACTGCTGAGAAAAGGTCCCTGTAAGTCTATTCAAATAGGCTTCAAATGTCAAGATAATGTTTATTTCAGGTGCTATCTTTCAGGACTTCAGAGTGATTTTACCTTGGCTAAGCAACTCTCAGTCTCTCATTTTATTATGTTTTTGCTTGTGTGTTTCTAAGTTAAAAGACCTATGAAGAAGTGAAGAAGTATTCCTTTCTTCTTCTCTCTCTTTTTTTTTTTTTTTTTTTTTCCTTTTTCCTTGGTGATGAGATACTTCTGAAGCTACTATCTGCTATCATGATCCTGTCCTTCAGCCCTGTCCTTTTTATCCTTCCAGGCCAACTGAAAGAGAAATTCGTCCCCTTCATGTGACTCACTCTTCCTGGAGGGCTCATTGAACGGGTAAGAATATTTACCAGCTGCTTCATACACAGCCAAAAAACAAGGTTAAGCTAATTTGAAAGACAGCTACAGCCAGCAAGAACAAAGAAATAGAAGACGTCAGGTTTTGCTCATGTTCTGAAGGGAACAGAAAATGCAGTAAAACTGAGGAAAGCACTATTTCACCCTCTCTTCCATTGTTTATTATAATTGAAAATTTCTAGAGAAAAATAATGTAATGAAATGTTTATTTCTGGTAACAGAAACTCAGCTCCTTATTGGAGACATTCACTTATTATAAGTTTGAGAGATGGACACAAAAATTCTTTCTATATTTTCTTCAGCTTTTGCAAATAAATATTCTCTCCTATTGCTCCAACATAACTGCAATCTGAGTATCTGTAAAGCATTTGGCATTATCATGCACATAAAAAAATACTATACTTCATATTCTAGTAAATTATGCTGAACTTAGCAAGGTAAAACAATGCCACATGTGTTTTCATTCTAATAAATTCCAACTTCAGGATGTTAAATCAGCAGTGTCCCTCCTGAGTTGTCCATAACATGTCTGGAAACACTTTTAAAATTCTATGTCTCTCTCTCTCTACTGCTTCTTATTTTTGGAGTCATGGGTGGAATCTGATCAGTTCTTGCTGTTTACAATATGAGGCACCAAATGATGAAATAAGACCAAGTAGAATTTGTTGGATTACTATTTATCATTTAAGGAGGTTTATGAGATCTTAACAACAACCTGCAGTGCACCTACACTTACACATTTTTTTCAGGATTTAAAGATTTTACTTTGTAGTGAAGTGAAAGATCTACAACTTTTGCTGCTTGCCAGTCCTTCAGACCTAATCTGAAGCTTGCTGACATCATTGGAAAGATTTCCATAGGTTTTAGAAGACCTAGATCCCAGTTCACATACCACAAATCTTATTTGACATTACTGCACGTTGAGAGGATAACTATTTGTATGCAGATATTATTGTACAACCAAGGCTGTAAACACCACATCATTTCTGTTTTCAATGCTTGGAAAAGAAAATAGCTTTTCATCTTTCATATCTCTTCTTTCACTCAAAAAGAGAATTTGAGAAAAGGAAGGAAATCACTTTGCCTGCTTCAGGTGTATCCTTTTAATACTCAACCAAGGCAAGGAATCTTTCTCCTTTAAAATCTCCCGTTATCAGTTCAAACAATGGAGTAGAATGAAAAGTGAGTGTTATTTCCTACTTGACAGAAAGTCTAAATTCTCACTCTCTCCATCATTGATATTATGCTAAAAGAGCTTCTTCTACACCAGTAATTGAGAGTCACTAGGTTTCATTTGTGTTCATGAAAAGCTCATCTTTGCTTCTACCTTTTGGCTTGGATGTAAAAAAATCAGAGGCTATTGCAGCCCAAAACAACAACAACCCCCTCACCTAGAAATATTTTGCCTACTCTTAGTATATTCACCAAGAAGGGGCAGAAGGAAAAAACTTCTGTAAGTGATGAACTGAACAGATAGTCTCATGGTAAAAATGCTTCCCAGAGATAGTAAACTTTTCCCATTTTCTGAAAACACAAAACAATCTTACAAAACAGCTTTTGGATGGTCTTGGAATTTTTTTCTTGAATTACTAAAAGGAAATGAAAAATAGCTTGAAGATAACCTCTTGGTTTTGAAACAGAGCCTTAATAGACACTCTTTACATTTTCTTATCCTACTGAATATATCTCTACCTTATAAAAATTATATAGAATGCTAGTGTAGTTATGTGCAAAATCATATGTACTGCTAATTTCTTCATTAATTTTCCTCCTTCTTCAATGAGGTTGACCATAGAAATAAACAGAAGACTTTAAGAAGGGCCCCTAGAAATTTGTTTTCCTTTGAAAGAACCTATCACCGATGAGAAGCAAATAGCTGGCAGGAGATGTACTTTTAAGAAGACAGTAATTATAATACTGGGAATTAGAAGAGTCTTCTGTGTCATTTCTCTCCACAGCATAATATTCTAGCACTGTACATTTAGAAAAATTAAATCCTTTCCATCTTTTGGTCACCTTTGTCTCTCTTCTCCACACTTCACTTTTATTTTATTTTTTGAAAGTACTCCAGATGTTTCAGTTTTATTGTTGATCTTGGCATCTGCCTCAAGCTGGTAAATATAACTATTAAATGAAGCAGATGGTGAGGCTAGGAAGGGTGGAATTGGACTTTAGAAATTTTTTTCAGTATAGGTAGCTAGTTTTGCTTCCTTCCTTTCATATATCTTCAAATGTTATTCATATTTGACCCTACTGTAAATGATAATGGGCTCCACTAAACATTACTTTCTGTTCCTTACCTGAAAAGTTCGATGTCTGCAATTTACCACAGGAAAAAAAAAAACAACAAAATAAACCCAACAAAATATACCAGTGCAATAGTCACAACATACAAGTAAAGTTTTAATACCTGGACAAAAAAAGAGTAGAATAAAGTTTTAAAATGAGACATTTTTCCTTCTCAAGGTCCTTGCTCATCTCGGATCAAAAAAATTTCACTTCCTATTTCAGATTATGAATTTATTGATACTGATGTACATATGTCTATGCTATTGATAGCATGGAAATTGTTTTATCTGTATGCATGGAAAATGACTCACTATTACAGCTTTGTATTTTTTTTATAACAAAAGTATTTGTCAAAAATAAAAGAAAAAATATTTCAGAAATCTAATCTCAATTTTTTACTTTTGGGAAAAAATTTGAATTTGATGCCCCAGAACTGTACAATGAATAGAAGACCAAAACAGTTTCATTCTAGTCCACAGAAGGGAATGGAGATGAAACCAGAGCTATATCTGGTCTCGTGCAGTGAGACACATAAACGCAGTCTTGGGGGGGAAAAATAAACACAATGTTGATGTCAAATATTGAAACAATTAATTTTTATTAAAGTTTCAAACAATTTCACTGTGTTCAGTTTTCACAGTTTCTTAGTACTCTAGAAAAGCTCAGCATTTTAATAAACATCACTGAAATATTTACAAAAAGAGTAATGAATATGTATGCTTAAATAAATCATAAGTATTAAAAATAAAGGACTCAGTCCTTCTTAGTTTCAGTGACAATTTAATCAATCACTCAAGAAAATCTATTTGAAATTATGCTATGTGATTAATCTTTCTCTATACTGTAGGAAATGTTTTTAAAAACTCCACTTAAATCTCTGCCTGGGTTGTAATATTAAGTTTAGAAGATCAGTAACCTGCCACCTGAATTAATAACAGCTGAGTGAAGAGTGTTTTAAATTTGTTTTGCCAGTTCTAGGTACTTTTCCCATCTTTCCAAACAGGTGTCTGATGATGGCAACTTATTGATTATTTTCAAGTTTGTATACACTTTAAAAATCAGATGCCTAATTTGTATGCCGTTCACGTTGAGAATCTTGTAAGTTAGAAATCTGTGATTTTTTTCCAAATGCAGAGTAATGTCTCTTCCTTAAATGACCATTATTAACAAGAGTAATTAGAGATCTACTTAAAGACAGGTGGTCCTTAATGTCAGACTCAGTATTTCTGCCATGCTTGGGCCTTCATCTTGCACTGGATGTGCTAATAACATGTGACACACAGAACTGATCAATTTAACCTTACATTCTAATTTGAACAAAACTGTCCTTTACGTCTGTTAACAGGAAGTTGGTTACTTAATGTTGCTCCTCACTATCTTACAGAATTTAGGATATTTCCAAGCCTGTGTGATGCTTGATCAGGTCACACATTTAAGGCATACTATCTGGTGACGTGTTCCTCTTTGACAGGGGTTGACTTACCTTGCCATCACAGTGATCTACCATTGGTTTGAATACAGTTAGAAAAAAGTACATGAAGATGTTAATTTTTGTTAGCACTGAGATGCCTAATCTGTCAAAAAATAAAAACCAAAAGCTATAGTTTTCCTTCCCAGTCCTAAACGTACTTGATTGGACTGAAAAAGAAGGACATGCACTGCCATAATGATGCAAAGTGTTAGTAACTTACTAACATGTGCAGCTACTGCAGCCATTATAGTATTTGTAACATTAGAAGAATTCTCCCTGCTCTATATCCAGTGCTGTCAAGAGAATAAAGAAATAGTATATGAACACATATTCATGGATAAAGTTGCTCGTACGTTCCTTCTGTTATTTCAATGCCAATATGTCTGTAGCTGCGTTTTACATTAATTTGCACAGAGATCTTTACTTCCGAGAAATCTGTTTCATCTGACATGCAAGCCAAGTTTCTTTTATGATTCAGGAAGTAACAATACAAAGGTTTAATGCCCTGTAGAAAACAAGAGCAAATGAACAGTTTCCCACCAGTATTTTTACCAGGAGATTCTTTTATGTCAAAAAAAAGGTGATAGAAATCTCTCCTTACTTTGGTATGAAGTTAAATTCTAAAACTAATTAATATCAAACCTTTCATTTAAAGATAATCAGAGAGGTACTTTTCGCTAAACTACAACAAAGACATTTCTCAGCCCAGAATGATCAAACAATTATATATGAAAAACTTAGCCAATTTCATAGATTTGTAGAATTATTTCTGTTGGAAGACATTTAAGATAATCAAGTCCAATTTAATTTGATCTGTGCAGTTTGAATTATTATTTTCCTTGCCCATAAAACTTGCTGGTACTATAACAAGAGACTGCCTCATTTTTTAATGAGTCAATCACAGTAACATTTTCTTTAGAATGTTTAAGCCATTAATTGACATATTTATTTAATACTCTGTGGGCTAAGAAGAGAAGCCAAAAAATAAGAACGGCTTGAATGGAGGAAAAAAAAAAAGAAATATTTTTCTGCCAAGCACTGTTTCCTCTGCAGTAAGCCCTTATGAGAGGACCTTGCCAGAATAAATATTTTCCCCACATGTGAAATAAATTGAGCATTGATGCTGCTGAATCAGAGTTGTGCTGTGCTCAATACTACAAAACAAAAATCTCCCCCGTCTCTTGCCATTTGCTGCTTACCACAGACTCTGAATTTTGCTGAATTCATGCCTTCTATGTTCAAAATCACAGTTCATAGATTTCATTGAATGAAACAGCTGCCAATACCGCTTACCTTTGAAGATGTTCAATGTTTCAGGTATATTGAAAAGCCTTTTTGTAATGTTTTGCATGGGCTACTGCAAGCATTGATCTTATCACTTCAAAGTCTAATTAGGAGGAAAAAAAAGTGATATTTGGCCTTCCTGCTTTTGAATGTACTTGAACGTAAAGCTTTAAATAGTGCTCATGATATGCCAGGAGATGTGAATTAGGTCTTTATACTTTATTCAAATAAAGTCTTTCAAAATTGTGCTTATTTTGCAAAATGAATGTTGACTGTGATCAATGAAGTCAAATTCCAGTGTTCTATTGCTTCAAGTTTTGAAAGTCCATCAGACAGCAAAATATCCACCCCAAAACTGTCTAGATAAAAAATATAGGGTCATAATGATATATGTGGAGTGATTATGAGGCTGATGGTCATTTTAGCATGCAACTGCTAAATTTAACTACTTCTTTAAATGATGTTGTCTATCTGCTTTTAAACTTTCAAGTAATTTACCGTTGTTATTGGAAGGGCTGAAGGTATTGGCAATGCCCTTCATGTTCCTCATTCTCTCCCCACAACATGTATGTTTGGTAGCTTCTTTGGCTTTTTTGGGCTTGGGGGTTTTTTTGTGCAAAAGATTTAAAGTGGTTTTAGAGTATGGGCTTGTGGTCTTTAAGAAGAAACTTCTAAGACACAGACATTTTCCTGTTTATGGAAATTAATCTCTATATGATCAAATGGTTTTTTAACTTTTATTGGAACAACTTGACATATTTATAGATTACATTAAATTACTGATAACTGTATCAATTAAAGTAAAATTGCTAATAATGTCAACTAATCTTTTCACATTCAGCCAAAGCTGGGCTTGGCTATTTGTTGTTAGTGATGTTTCTATTTTTTTTCCTTTTTTTCTGTTTTTAAATTTAGAGTAACACAGAAAATGTGGTGACTGTAAGCTGCAAGGGATGCTTATTTTGTAAATTATTGTGAAGCAGGTCAGAAGTGGATATTGTTTCACTCCTGGTCCCATTATCACTGAGGAGATCACATCAGGGTCTCTTTTACCGATTTCATTCACTAAGCTACCCATATTTTCAGAAAACTGGAACTTTGATGAAAATCTTCTAGAAGCTAAAACAAACGAAGAATGATATTATCCCTTGGCACATGTCAAACATCTCTGTTCTGGCTGACTGTTTAGCCCAGAGAAAAGGAGAGTGAGGGGAGACCTAATTGGTCCCTACAACTACCTCAAAGGAGGTTGTGATGAGGTGGGCATCAGTCTCTTATGTAACAAGTGATAAGACAAGTGGAAATGTCCTCAAGTTGCACCAGGGAGGGTTTAGATTGACTATTAAGAAAAATTTTTTCACTGAAAGGGTTGCCAAGCATTGGAACAGGCTGTCCAAGGAAGTGTCTGAGTCACTGTCCCTGGAAGTATTTAAAAGATGTGTAGATGTGGTGCTGAGGGACATGGTTTAGTGGCAGACTTGCAATGCTGAGTTAATGGTTGGATTCAATGATCTTAAAGGTCCTTTCAAATCTAAACAATTCTATGATTCTTTGATTTTTTAAAAGTAGCATGGAAGAGATTGTGGCTTTTTGTGACATTTTCTTCCAGGAAACAGGAAGCCTAAGGAAGCAGAGAGGCAGAACGGAGCAGGTGATGATAACTCTGTGTCAGTTCCTAGGCCACAGTATTTAGGATAGCCTGGAAAAGGAAAGACAGGGATTTACTATCAGAAAATGAGACTAATGAATTACAAACTTCCATAGACAAGGATGGAAGACTGTAATTTAAAAACAGTGTTTGACACAATCTGCCTTCAGAGTCTAATTTTAGTGCAGCTTAAACCTCGTTCTTACTTAATACTGCTCAAAAAATTGGCAGACTCTCTCAAGTGTTTACTTAAAACTAATAAAATATAATGTTCTTAATTTTCTTCTTTTTAATGGCCAAAGTTATTGATAATAAACTGGAAGAACTTCTGCTCAGTTAATTAAAGAAAATACATCATTTTTAAATCTTTGAACACATTGGTGGGTTTTTTTTGTTTCCAAGTTTATGTGTAAATTGTTTGAATCTGTTCAGAACATCTCAGCTTTGGAACGATCTGAAACAACCTGTCGGTTGAACAATTGCAACCAATTTTAAACACATAAGTAGTTCATAGGTTTCTATGCTCCTTTAACGTTGAACAAAACTATTTATGCCAATTCTTAGGGATGCTAAGATGCTTGGCTCTGTAAACTCTGTTTCAAGGGAGATCTTGTTTTCTATAAAAGCCATCTTGGTAGCCTGAAACTACAGGTCTGATGAAGTGCATTATGTAGTGTGCTAACAATATTTCTATTATTGTCACATGACACCTTCAGAAAATATTTAGCTATGTTTACATATGTGTATCAGTTTGTAAGTCCTGTTTAAATAAGTACCAAATTGACAAGAAATCTGTGTTTGTACCTACTAAAGAACTCTGTGACTATTAATTTTTTATTTAGTGATCTTTTCTAAATCACCTGTTCTATTTAAGAAAAACACGGCTGCATTAAAAAAAAAAAAAAAAAATCAAAACCCAAAACAATACAATATTCTTGTTACAAAACAGTGGAAAAGCATAGGCAAAAGAACATATTTAGAACTGTATAATTATTGTGATATTATCATGCATGTATACATCAGTTGTTGTGGAAACATTGTTTATAACAGTTGTAACTGAAAAAAGATATTAGGTATATTTATATGACTCACAAAATTACAAGCTCTGTAGTTGCAGTATGCTTTTCATTTGACCTCTTGTTAACAGTCCTTAGTGAGGTGAACTATTTACTACAGTCTCATGTTCCACAAACAATTGTCATATGTGTCAAACTCAGCCAAAATTAACTCTTCCTCTTTGCTTCGTACGTAATGTTAAACCATATTTCAGCTCCAGATCTCTCTTTAACAAGCCCTCTCTTGCAACTCTTGTCTCCTGAGAAATGATTACTTGGTTTTTTGTAGGGAAGATCTGGGAAATCTTACTTTAAAGACTATACTGAGACACATCCTCAGCTTGAATAAATCATGCTAATTCCATCCAGGCAATGAAGTAACATGGATTTACACACCTGCAGCCTTGTAAATCTGCAGGACCTGACATTTCAAGGACCTCTGTAGCCAATCTTTAGGACTCATCTAGTCCTAGAAGTTGAGAGATTTGCTGGAGTAAAGCCAGACTACTCCTCAAGTATAAGAACTCACATATATTTCTAATTAACTCATGATTCCTGTCTCTATTCAGAATGTTAAAATAAAATAAATACTGCAGTAAAATTTGTGTAAATCTGAAATGTGTTGTTACCATAAGCTAGTGCTGAACTTGCTCCATCATTGCACTGGTTGCAAATTTTATATTGATTATTTAGTATCAAGGGTTTTTTTGGGTTTGTTATTGTTGTTGTAGTCTAAGTTCTTGAAAGAAAAGGCAGATCTGAGGGAAATAAGAAACACTGTTGTCAAGTGTTAACATTTTTTACAGATGCCTCCCTCTGCCAAGTGTTTATGGATACTCCCCTCAATTTAATTTATCCTGAACATGCAATTTATTCTTAGCTACAAGCTCTCAGATGCTATGACTGGTCTTTGCAAAAAACAAGCAGCACCCGTAAAAGGACTGAATAGATAAAGTTTGTAGAATTATTGTTTCCTCAATTATTTTTAGCTAGTCTACTAGTAGGCAGAGTATTTCCTTTAATTCAGTCAGACCTATTAAAGTTTGGTTTCGGACTCTTTTTGGTTCACATTGGCATTTCTAGAAGGAAGTCACACATTACTTTCTTCTGATACAGTTACAGTAATATGTAGGATTGTACTCCTAGCCAGTAAATTACAAAACAAAGTTCTTCTGAAGGCCACCAGTTTAACACTACTCAAGAGCTTTGGTTCATAACTACTTGGCGTACGTCCAGGAGTGACATTTTTGTGTACACATCTGCACCTCTGCACACACCTCATTAACAAAGCAGGCATTAGAACATGCCAATTAATGCTCCAGACTGCATATAAAAGCCAGAGGTGGGATGTCACACTTTAACCTTCAAGACTTTCTGGTTCAGGGTTCTCCCTTACAGGAGCAACACATGGAAAAAAAGTGCTATTATATCACCTTCTCAGTCTCCCAACCTAGGAGGAATTGTTCCTTTCAGTCAGGAAAAAAAAAAAAAAAAAAGAGCAGCAGAAGTAATGTGGAGGTTTAGCCCTGGCTGGATGCCAGATGCCCAACAAGTAATTTTGTTACTCGCCTTCCTAAACTTGACATGGGAGAGAGAAATATAAAGAGAGGCTTGTGAGCTGAAGACAGGCAGATCACTCAGCAATTAGTGTCATGGGGAAAACAGAACCAGCCTGGGCAGGAAAGGTTTGATTTATAAAATGATAATTTAAACTGAACCTTAAAAACACCTCCCCCCACCCCTCCTTCTTCAAGACCCTCCTGGATGCATTCCTATGTCAACTGATCTAGGTGGACCTGTTTCAGCAGGGGGTTGGACTAGATGATCTCCAAAGGCCCCTTCTAACCCTCTACAGTTCTATGATTCTATGATTCCTGGGACTCTCCTTCCTTCCCCTCAGTGGCACAGAGGATGGGGGTTATGATCACTTCATTGCAGACGGACTTTGCTGCTCCTTCTTCTCAGGGGGAGGCCTCCTCACACTTCCCACTGCTACAGTGTGCGTTCCCTCCCACAGGAGATAATCCTTCATTAACTTCTCCAATGTGGGTCCTTCCCATGGACTACAGTTCCTCACAAGCTGCTCCAGCATGGGGTCTCCTACAGTGGCAGCTCCTCACACAAAAACCATTAAGAGAAAAAAAAAGTCTGAATTAAAACCTTTACTTACAGTTTCCTACAAATTCACATATACATTTTGATTTGCTTTCTCACATATCACTGCAATGGCATTGATACTGAGAATCATGCTTCTTAATGGTTGCTACTTTGTTAACTTAAAAAATAATCTGTAGATCATAGATATCATGAAACAGCAAGAGAGTGGAGTATTACCAACCACATAGCCAATAAATTACTTCATACCTGCAATGTAGCTTCATCTGAGCCCAGCAAGATATGCCAAAATGATGCCTAATTATGAAAGAAAAGTTACAGGACTGCATGTAACACAGGTATTTTATAAGAATTATTGAACAAGAGATTCTAAAAATTTATTGTTTTTTAAAAAAACCAAAATGAAACTAAATTAAAAACTTCATTTTCATTAAAAATGTTATCACAAACTAACAACTCCTGCAAACATTTGAGTATTTTTTTCTAAGATATCTTAAATCTAAAGCCCCATTTCAATTACTTTTAGGCTTTTTTCGTTTCACTGGGGTTTTTTTAATAACATCCAGAACTCCAGTTTCCCACTGAATGTTTTCCAGAAATATTTCATAAAATCTTCCATCTTGCTGATATTCAAATCAATCTCAGAACATATATCTGTACTCTGGAGTTGAGGTACCACTCCAAGGGGTTTACTATAAAATTTTGACACTGTGGAAAATGATGGTGTCCACAGACACTATTTTCACATAAATAACTTCATTGTTGTCAACAAAAAAGTAAGGAAACTTAATTTATTTTAATTGTCAACAAGCAAAACTGTTATTTACTGCCAGTATTGTGGGATGAAAGCTAGAAAATTCAGCAATTTTTGGCCAGTAGCCCAAGGCAGATACTCCCTCAAGTTGGACATACTCAGGACAGAATGGAACCAAACTTTTAGCATGGTAAGTCAACAAGGTTTTGAAAAGCTCATCAATAATTTCAACTTGAAGCAGGGTAACAAGTAGTGATTAATGACCAAAAGCAAAACATGTTTTTTGTTTCAGTGCACTTTTAATAGACAGACATCCACGTCATAAAAACTATTTGCATAACTTGCATCAATGGAAAATCTTGATGGTGCTTCTAGCAGACAGGTCAGTAATTTCTGTGGACCTACAGGATTGAGCCAATGTGCCTAATCATGTTAATTACTGGATTTTACTATAAAGAGTTATATCTATAACAATATGTGTCCAATCCTGCACCCAACATAATACAAACCCTTTTCAGTTCTATGAAACATACTGCTGTTGATGTTGTTCCACAACATAGAGCACAACACTTGTATGAGCATAGATTAAGTAGTCTTTCTGTCTAACAAAGAGAGAGATTATGTCACACAGGCAGAAAGAAATAATGTGAATTTCCACTGAAGACTCAGTATGATATATTGGATGGACTTAACCGTTAATTACACCTGTGTGTTTGGAAAGCAAGATAGCACTGATACTACTTCGTAGCAATGCCTGCAGATGTATCAAGCCATGACGGTTTCTCTGTACCTTGTCCAGCTGATCTGACCTGTACCTACTAACAGCATAGATATAGCACCTGCTTATCTACAACATTTTCACTCCACAGAGGTTGAACTTGGTTATTCCAAAGAAATAATTTCATTCATTTTCCCTTTCTTATTAATTTTTTAATACTTTTATTACTTTTAAAGACAGTTATTGTTATTGGTGTAAAGTATAATCTCATAATTCTCCAACAATGAAAAAAGGTTTGGCATTGTACTTTCACATTCCACTTAAGATGAAAATGTTATCAGTGTTGTCATCATAGCCCAAATAATGAGACTTGTCAGTAGTGTGTGCTCTCTTTACTGACTGATCTCATGTAGCAGTAGAACAGTTACAGTACTTAATGGAGGAGAAAAATACTTTTAATTTTCTTATTTTATATAAAACTTACAAAGCTAAAAAGTAAAATCAAGAGAGATTGAAAATAGTAGTGAAAGAACAGTTCACATTCAACTTTAACACTTCTTGTGCTATTCTAAAACTTGGACTTCACAGGTAAATACATCATTTCCTTATGTTCTTTCCATGGTCACGTTATTGTGCATGTGATAATATATATGGAATTTTCATTACTTCAGTCTTACTTTTACAGGGAAATATTTTTTCCTCTACTTTGCTTGATAGTACAATTTAAAATTCTATGGAATATTTTAAGCTGAAGCAGAACAATGCTGCTTCACATGAATGTTATTTTATTCACTGAGCTTTTATTTCGCTCTTCATAGTTTTTACTCTCACATATCTGTCCAGTCTAGAAAATTATTCAACAGAACTTCAGATCTGAGGCAGTTCAATGACAGACTGATGACTTAAACATGCAACACTGGTTAGCATAAAAGTCTGAAGAAATTGTCAGCATTCATTAACAAAAAGGAGTAAGCAATTTATAGTACATTAGATACCGCCTGGCAAGAATGGAATGTTGTGGAGGTGTGTGGGGTTTTTCTTTGTTGAAATAAGGTAGTGAAAGCCAAATGTTCTTCTCTTAAATGGAATTTCGTTTTGGTCAGTATTTGCCTATTGTCAGTATTTGCCTATTGTCAGTCTAACATATATTTTACGTGGATTGTTAATGAAATTGTGAACAAATCCTGCATAGCCTTAAACAAAATGAGCAAGAAATGCTATAGAATAATTTGATGTTGCTGGTAATAGTGTCTTACTGTTAAGTACATGCTGGAATGCACCAAAAATAACCAGAAGCCTACAGAGCTTGTTTTCTTTTCCGCAGATCACAAACAGCAGCTTGTAGTTGTTTTATATTGGTTGCCCAAGGGATTAATTTCATTTAGAACACAAAGTCCATATTATCTTGGAGCTGTGCAAATGTAATAACTTATTAGGTTATTGGAAGATGTATCATGGAATAGCTCTGTTTTGGTTCTGCTTCTTCATCTGGTGTTAATAACTTCAGCTCTCACTAGGACATCAGTACAAACATTGCGTCCTCATACCCCAGGTCAGAGAGGGCATCCTCTTAAAAATATTATGAATACCTGACCTCTGCATAAGAAAAAAAAAAAACAAAACCAAAAAACAGTGCTATTGCAATTCTAGCCCTAAATTCTGCCAAATAAAACAGAAACTTGAAATCACTGAAGAGATGATCAAGATCACCTTTTCTGTACAAAGCATGCTCACCTGGAATAATTTACTCATTTTGGACTGCCAGTGTTAATATCCCTTTTTTCTACAGTAGCTAGCAACAGGACAAGGAGTAATGGGATGAAGCTGGAACACAAAAAGTTCCACTTAAATATAAGAGAAAACTATTTCACTGTGAGGGTGACCGAGCAGTGCAACAGGCTGCCCAGAGGGGTCATGGAGTCTCCTTCCTTGGAGGTCTTCAAGACCCACCTGGACATGCTCCTATGCGACCTGATCTAGATGAACCTGCTTCTTCAGGGGGCTTGGACTAGATGATCTCTAAAGGTCCCTTCCAACTCCTACCATTCTATGATTCCATGATTCTATGATTTTATGATTATTATATTGTCTTAATGAACCAGATCCTAGTGTCCAACTAGCGTAGAACCATAGTAGCCAAAATTATGACCACTCCTATTCAGAGCTTTCCTGTTTCAGTGTAGGAAATTCTTAAAATAAAACTCTTTAAAATCACTTTCTTATCATCTTAAACATTGAGAAAGTAGTACAGCTGACAATACTTGGCTGAACCTACTTTTTCAGTAATTCAAACTATAATTAGAATCCAAACATTAACTTCAAATCAATATTAAATATTAACTTATCCCTAAAGTACTTCTTACTCATGCACTATGTAACATCATGTAACTTCCTATATTTAGTCTTTAAAAATGTAATTCCACAATTCAAGACAGTAAAAGTCATGGATTTCTACTATCATATTTATCTGACAACAATGATAACAAAGTCAAAATCAAATCTTGATGTGATTAATTTGACAAATTACTGGAACTGAGAATTTATAGCATTAATAGTTGGTGGGGAAATCCACTATACCAAGACGTTAAGAAGGAGCTTGATGAATAAAGTGTAAAATCGACTTCTGTCTCAACATTAAAAAAACACAATCACATTTCTGTTCTAGTGATTAGAATATACCAATAGATATGTATTCATGAGATGTATATGTATAGAGAGCTGTGGTGGCTGTTGATGGCTTAACCTTGTCTAATAGCCAAATGTCTACTTACAGATCACACTCCTGTTCTTCAGCAGGACAGGGGAGAAAACAGGATGAGAAAGCCTGTGGGTTGAAATGTAGACAGGGAGATAACTTAGAATTACTGTCCTGGGAAAAGCAGCATTAGCTTGGAGAAAATTGGATTTAATTTTTTTCCAAATAAATAGATTCACATAACTGAAAACAAAAAGACAGACATTAAAAAAATACCTTACTTTCCCCCTTTTCCCAAGCTCAACTGCCATCCCATGCTCCCAGCTACTCTATCCACCTCGAAAAGCCCAAAGAGTGGATCATCCCTTCCTCTTCACACTTCTCCCTCGACTCAGCAGGAGTTCTCATTGACTGCAGTTCTTTCAGGAAATTGCAAACTGCTCCAGTCAGAGAGTCCTCCACAGGCTGTAGTGTGGATATCTGTTCAACCATGAAGCATGTCCACCTATACATCTCACCTTGGTGTTTTCTCTGATTTTTCTTATTCTCTCCTTTTTTTTTTTTCTTTTCCCTCCTTTCTTAAAGACATTTCACAGACCCATCATTAGCTTTGTTCAGTTACATCCTGTGGTGGGTCTGTTGGAGCCAGCTGGAATGATTAAGTCTGGCACAAAACAGCCAGATAGCCCTGTATCTCTTCCCACAGAGGCCACCTCAGGACCCTACTACCCAGTAAGTTTACACAAACACACATTTGCTACTGTGTAGTATTTCAGAGTGTATTACAGTTCATTTTGAAACCTGCTACAAAATTTGCAGATTGGAAAGCAGAAAATTTTTTATTTATTCCAAATGTTTAGCCCTTCGTTAAAATTATACAAGTAAATAAAACATGCTAGCTCCTAAGGTCCAGTATTTCTTTGCCCTTACAAGACTCCAGACTCTTTCCTGTTTCCCCCAGCAGCAGAAAGGCTTCAAGACTGACATTTCCTTATTCCCTCTGGGTCTTCCTCTGTCGGAGTCTTTTTTTGGGAGCTTCCCTTCATTGGTGTGGTGCATAATAAAGGACGTCCCTATAAATTACTATCAGCTTCTTTGTGTGCATGATAACTGAGGAAATAAATGCAACTCACACTCTGAAAACAAATCTAGACTCTGAGCTGGTACAGGATGTTTGCAAAATCCATCTGTAACAGCTACACCTTAATCTTGCTGCTGCCACTTCCAGCTGTGCCAAGGGAATGAGCAGCTGAAAAAATATTGGAGGACTTTGAATAAGGGATGCAGTCACAGCACTGGGAGGAGTGCATGTCAAAACAACATTGAAAAACATAACAAAGCCAGCCATTAATAATTAATCAAGATACTACATTTTCTGGAGTAGGTTTCAAAACTCTGGTTTCAGCTTCTGTCTTTGATGCCACTATCTCATGCTTCCATTGTCCTTTATTCTTACAGATTACTACAACCTTTTATAAATGGGCTAGGCTAGGAGACAACAATGACAAAATTCTTTTATAGTTCAGGTAAAACTTGATATCTTTCCTGTAAGTGAATCAATTCATAGGAGAAATCTTTAGGTCATCTACAGCCATCTCTAACAATGGGGAATGCAATTTCATGCCCTTTTCCATCTGAATAACTGTATTCCATCAGTATGTAGTTTTGAAAAGAGTATGTTCATGAGGTATCAGATTAGATCCTTTATTCTCTAACTGATGTTCATTCTTTACAATCCTGAAAGCATGATTCTTCTATGAAAAGGGTTTCTAGTTTCCAGGCCACATCTCCTAAAACTAATCACTGGTGTCCTGACAGATAAATGCTAGAGCTATGCTAGATAGAGAAGGAGAATAATCTGAGAATCACCAAGACCATTCTTAAAAACATTTGTATAGTATATGCAGCACATATCAGAAAACGTGATTTAAGGGCTGAGGTTTTTTCCAGTACTCTCCATCAGCTTGTGCCAGTCCATCTGTCCCAAACCCACAGGAATGGAATTAGATGACTTATTAAACCATTGTGTATTTTCTCAATATCCTTTCTAACACTTTGTACATATGGAACTAGGGAGAATTTTTATGTTTCTGTGTACTGTGTTCATATGCATTCATGTGCTTAATTTCTCTAAGATCAGGCAGAAATCAAGAACCTTAAACTTAAGATTCATATTAATCCATCCTTCTAAAACCATTATTAGAGATCAAAGGAGAAGAAGAAATATTTGGCATATTTGTCAAACCATCTGTAAGACCAATGAAAAAGAAAATTATTATCAAATGTCAAAAGGAATTATTTCTTAAGTTTTTAGGGAGAATTTTATATTTTTCATGGTTATACTTTAAAATATGCTTTTAATAAGAAGCTTTAAGATTCCTTATTGTTTTAGTAATCTGGGTGTTTTTCACTGACATGTTTTATCTTTCTGCTGATATTTAGCTAGTGGCAAGGAGAGATTATTTTGCCTAGATTAAGACACAAAGTTAAATACTGAAAATAAGTCTTCAAGCCCCTGGCATTACAGCTGCAAGAATCACTTCTCTAAATCACTGCCTATAAGTGATTATTCTAGCTCCTCACAGATACTCATATTCACATATGGCATTAACTTTGCAATCCAAATCTAAATTCAATACGATTATGTGAAGTGTGATTAATTTTTAATGCAACAACAAAGCAGAAAATGTAGAGAAAAAAAGTAGATCATGTAGCATGACTGAACACTTTGAATTGTCATCATTTTTATAAGAAAGAAGAATCCTTAAATGTCTGCAGTGTTTAAGAAGCACTTGTCATAACACTTTCAGAAGAAGATTTATGGAAAATGTTTGTAAAAAAAGGCAAAAAGGGCTTTAGGTTTTGAGGGTTATTGATACAAATAGATCAAAATATTTCCTTTAAGAAGTATACTTATAGCAAGGAGCTACCTCCTTCCTATTACATTTCTAAATGATCACTCATATCTGAGGGCTCATTTTGGGTTATTTGGTTTTGTTTGTATTTTAAATTTTTCAAGTTAAGACACCGTAGCAGCATAGTTTGGGCTGAGATTAGCAGGAAATATTCACAGACAGAACTAAGTCCATCTGCTAGATAAACAGAGTGACTTTCTGAGCATAGACATTCTTTCTTATGTCTGAAATGATAGTAGGATATTGTACCAAGTTCTATTTCAGACCTGAAGAAGACTTTTTACTTGTACTCCAAGACTTATTCTGTTTTTCTATCATAATTTTTTGGACTAAGACAATTAAAATGCATTTCCTTTCAAACTATTGTGAAGAAGACCGTTTTTTCTGTTTCAGTGTGTATTTTACAATGTATTATTTCCTCCTGCATATATTAATGCAACAAACTTTCTCTGAGCTTACATTTACTGAGTATTACTATACAGTGTGCTAGACCTTGACCTTATTTACTCTAATCTTTGTTCAACCGAAAAGTTAGCAGAGCTTTCAAAGCAGATTTTTTGTTTGTTTTTTTCAGGAAATATACAGAATTCTGCCTCAAATAGGGAAAAAAACTCACTAAACAATGTTGTCTCTAGAATTTAAGCATTGTTTACATTTTCTCATTGTGGTAAAAAAACCACAAATAGGCAATTTTTTTTTTTTTTCCCTTTTTGAGCAATTTGAAATAGAAAACACAGAAATAAACAGGGAGAATTACAGACTGGGAAAGGCTCCTGCAATTTCTGCTTTGCCATCTTTGCCAGGGTTTGGAGCTCTGATATATTCATGTGCAGCTGGAAGTAGGGAACTGTGGCTAAGATGGTGTGAGCAGCCCCCCTCACACTTCCTCCTGGGCCCGTAAGAGTGCAGAAAGGATTCACTTGCTTGTGTCTCTCTCCTTATGAAGTGTAAGATAAAATAATGGAAGTGTTCTGAAGAGGGTACACACAGGGCTGGATTCAGAGAGTGTGAACATGAATACATGTAGGTGTCTCATCACAGTCACATTGATGCCGTGCTCATGGTGTAGCATAGCTAGATTGCATTAATTCACAGGACAGGGATCATTTAGAAAAGCAGTCGCTCAGAAAAGATTCAGTGCTTTCTGTTGACATCCACATGGTTCCTCATCAATGACTACAAAACTGCAAGTCTTTTAGTTGTCTTTTAAAAGTACTGCAGTGTGAGCTGGCCATTCCATTGTCGATTTGAGCCAGTATTGGGTTAGGTTCTATTACATGAATGCAAGCCAGATTTTAGTCAGATTTCAGATTTTTCCTCTGGACAGGAATGACTGATCAGTTTTGTGTATTATCCAATTACATTTTAGAAAGCTTAATTAGTGCATAAGTAATCTCACCAATGGGTTTTACTTGGACAATGATGCTTATTATGATGTCTCAGTACTGAGTACTGACTAGAGCATTCTTTCTATGACCGTGTTTTGTACAGAAACTCTAATTTATTATCTTTTTGTAGGTCTGCACATTTTGCTAGTGATGAAATCTTTGTATTGCTTTCTTTTTCTAACTTGAATAAAGTCTCTACCCATTTGTTGAATCTGTGCTTGTTTTCCAGCCACTGCGTATCTGCCTGTGCAGAAAAGCATCAGTCATATATTTACATTTGTTCAAAAACATGGAATCAATGGGCTAAAATTTGAACTATTCTATCAATATAACATCTGAAGAAAGCTCGACTCTCACCAAGAGTATTTCCTCTCACCTCATTATGTGAAGGCATTTGATCTGTACTTTAAAAGCACTTTTATAGTTATGTTATATATGAAGTAATTCTAGAAATTTTACATTATCAGGGAGGTAAAGTCTTTTCATTAGACCATGAATAATATAAAACAAATAAAACATTGAACCATTTTTATCTCTTCTTTGGAAATTTCAAAGAATATGCTATTCTCATTTACACTTTCAACTTTCTTTATACGTATGACTTTTGGCTGAAAGTGACTGCAAGAAGGTTATATATGGAAAGAATTCTCCATAGGTCTGTTAATCAAGTCAAAATTAGATTTCCAGCCTGATTTTCCAAAGTGTCTTAGGTCCAATTGAATTTAATTAATAAACACACTGTCAATGCCTTAGACATATATATCAGCTTCCATCATCATATGAAGTGATTCCATTTCTCTTTCATTATGATTTTTGAGTGTGAACATGAGTGTGCTTCAAATCAAAGAGGACAGACACTTCCTGGAAATCGACTAGATGAATTAAATAGGAAGTTCATCATGTTGAAGAAACTTAAAGAAACAAAATAAACTTCTTATGTTGTAAAAGAAATTTCTGTCTCCTGACTGCTCCACAGCATGACTACTCACTCCTGGGACAGTCTTAATTCTTTTGTTCTGCTATAAATTTGTTAGGACTGTTGTCCTATAGAGACCATTCTCTTTGTCTTTTTTCTTGGAAGCAAAGTATGTATCCATCTGATTTTATACTTTTAATATCACAGGTTTTGTAACCTATCTGTAATTTTGCCACTTATTTTCCAAAACAGTGAAGGATAATGTGGCTTCTTATGTTGTGTATGCAATAGAGAACGGTAGGCATCCAGGATCCAGCTGTTTTCAAATAAGCTGTGGCAGACTACAGCAACAATTTTGTGATGTGTAAGCATTAAATTGTGTTTGTTAACATGCAAAAGTACTGCATCACCTAACACCATGCCTTATGCACATATTTTCAGTATTATTGTCCATACTATTTCAGCTGCTAATAAAGAAAGACACAAAAGAAAAAAATTAAGTTACAGATGAAAGACAAAGAAAGATGGGTAAATGGATTCCACTCTTAAATCTTACATCTTGCTGATTAGCCTTAAAGTGAGCAAGAAGTAATCTATGAGGAGCTTTTAGTGTTATCCTCTCTTGATTTATCAAAAATACCTTTAAATTTCACACATCTCAAAGATTAAAAGTTAAGAGTTTTGGACTGAGTAAGTCAATTCATACTCTTTATTTGAGTTTTTGTTTCACAGAATCATAGAATCATAGAATGGTAGAGGTTGGAAGGGATCTCTAGAGATCATGTAGTCCACCTAAAGCAGGTCCACCTAGGTCAGAACTCACAGGAACCTGTCCAGGAGGGTTTTGAAAACCTTCAGAAAAGGAGACTTCACACCCTCCCTGGACAGCCTGTGCCAGGACTCCTTCATCCTTATGGCGAAATATTTTTTTTTACATTTGGGTGGAACTTTTTGTGTTCCAGCTTTTGTCCATTACCCTTTGTCCTGTCACTGGAGATAAGAGAATAAAGCATTGTACCATCCTCTTGACACAGACCTTTTAAATGTTTGTAGTATTAATGAGATCTCAGTCTCCTCCAGGTTGAACAGCCCAAGAACCCTCAGCCCTTCCTCATGATCATCTTGGTGGCCATGCACTGGACTCTCTCTAGAAGTTCCTTGTCTCTCTTGAAACACAAGTAGTATACTCCTGCCCATAACCCTTTGGTTATAAGCAGAGATGAGAAAAGCATTGGAAGGTAAAACAGATTAAACCTGGCTCCAAGCCTGGTGTCACTGGCAAAATTTTGGATCTTTTGAGCACAGATCGCTTTACAGGGCAAGGCGGATAATTCAAAGGGAAACTAGTAGTGGCTTGACAAAACAGACAGCAAGTATGAAAGAGGTAAGAAATGTAAACTAAGAAATTTAAATTTGAGCAGCATTAAATATGACTTGGAAATTACTGGTTAAAGACCACCCATTGAAATCTTTTCTAAAAATAAGTCTTTTGTTTAAATAAATGCCTTTTCAATCAGCAAAGTTCGTAAGATCCTCTCTTTCTCCTACTGGTGAACCAAAAGATTAAAATTAAGAGAACTGATAAGCTACTCCATAATTCAATAAAATTCCTGTAGAAAGCAAGGTGTATGAAAATAAGAAAGGAGAAAATACTAAAAAATAAAAATTCACGGTTAATGATACTCTTCTCTCTCATTTGATATTCAGCTACGATTATTCTTTCCAAGAGTTCAGACTGCAATCTGATTGTGTTAAGAAAGAATCAGTAATTATTCATTTCTGGGGAAAAAGGATAGGTCTGTCAGGTTGCCTGACCAAATGTACAAAAAAAAAAAAAATTAAAAATCCCCAGGTAAAAAAATGAAACCAAACCAAAAACCCACAAAAACTCCAAAAAGAGGAAAAAGGGGAAGGAAACAGAACTGCCAGCTGTATTGTCAGTCTTACTTCATTGTGTAATATTAAAGAAACACTTGTCTACGTCTTCTACACTTCACTTGTGTTTAGATGACCAGTAACAATGAGCTTAGAAATGCAACATATGTCTCATGACACTACAGAAATGTTTGTTTCTGACAAGAGACTGCAGAACATATTATTAGGTGCAAAATCTCTTCTTGTTGGAGGATAAAAGTCAATGTCTAACTGTTTAAGAAGTAAAGCAGGTTTATAATAGGAATCTTAAATTACTCAGGAGGGCAATTCCGCCAAAGTTAGAAATAGAAAAGTGGAAACCTATCAGCAAATTGAAGTATCATTAAAAGAAAAAACAAATTCTTTTTTTGCTTTTATTTGCTTGCTAGCACAGGATAAGGCAGTAAACAAACCAGCAATGTTATGAAATCCAGAGGCCATAGCAGCTTCTACCACACACAGCGCCTTCACCTGTTAGGTGTTTACCTGGGGACAGACTAAGGCATGAAGTGCAGCTCCTCAGGCTCTACGCAATGCATACCATTCCTAGCACTGCCTCAGTACCTGGGGCAAAGTACACTGCCATTGACCTGTGGCCAATTATTTCCTCTCAAGTGTGACCTTTTCCATCTTGAGTTGCTGCTGTGGTAGACTCCAATTAACCTTCTTGTTCCATACATTTTACTCTAACGTATGTTAGGAAAGTCAGTTTGTACCTATTAAGTGAAAGAATCAGTTGCCTGAGGCATTTTCAGGTAACTTCTCAGTGTTTATTTCCCATCTCAGAAAAATTTCTGAACTGATGGAGTAGACGTCATTCAATTATGAAGTAAACCAAAAGTACTTTCTTGAAAACATGCATTTTCACATCTACAGTAAATCACAACATTGTAAAACACTCTTTTAAACTTATTAAGGTATTTGATGTCATCTATACCCTGACTTGCAAAGAAGTACTTGAGAGTACCACTTCTAGATACACTTTAAGATATTTTTGTATGTATTTATGTTGTATGTATATTAGGTCAGTTCCTACATACCTTCTAGATGTATCAGAATGATAGATTTCAACTATATATATAATTGAAGTTTCAACTTTGTTTGAAAATAAGACTGTTGTGAAACATTAAACATCTTAATATGATTAAGATGCTTCAACATTCTCAGGTAACACCATACTAAAAATATATTAATACTTTTCTGAAAATATCTAAGTACCTAAGTACTCTGTCACTGTAAGGATGTTCAGAGTGTTCTTCTACACTGTTGTCATTACATACTCCAAAGGGTATTAAATATCTAAGGTGATGTATCAGTTGGTCTCTTCTATTTGCCATTTGACTAGGAACAGACAATGGAACAGACCCTCTAAAAATAGAAATAGCCCAAATTTTTCAGGCCTCAGTCCTCACGGGTGTCTTCAGTCATCATCTTCTGGAGACAACACAGCAGGACAAAAGGGGCTCAAAGACATTGAATAGTATTCAAGGATCATCTCCTCCAAACTCAAGTGCAGTCCATCCCAATGAGCAGAACTCAGGAAAAAAACAACATGTGCATAGATGAACAAAGAGCTTCTACCCAAACTCTGTCCAAACACCAAGGGATGACATTAGGAAAGCTAAGAGCCAAGTGAAATTAAATCCAATCAAGAAGATCAAAAACAAGAAAGACATCTGTAAGTACATAAGCAACAAACAGAAGTCTTGGAAAAACTTGGACTCATTTCTGGAGAATTTAGTTACAGAAGACACAGAAAGGGCTGAGGTACTGAATGCTTTCTTTGCCTCAGTCTTTAAAGACAAGAGTGACCTTCAGGAATTCCAGATCCCAGAGAACAGAGTGAAAAGCTGAAGCAAGGAAGACATACCTTTGGCGGAAGAGGATCAGGTCTTGTTTATCTTCTTCATTAATGTCTGGACAATAGAACAGAGTATAGCCTCAACAAGTTTGTAGATGACACAAAACTAGGAGGAGTGGCTGATACATCAAAGGATTGTGCTGCTGTCCAGAGGAATCTTAAAAAGCTGGAGAAATCTCATGAACTTCAAAAAGTGGAAATGCAAAGTCCTGCAGCTATGAAGGAACAAGGGCAGACAGCAGCATATGCTGGTGGCCACCCAGGTAGAAAAAAACTTCAAGGGACAGTACCTGAAGGTCCTAGTGGACAAGTTGAGCCAGTAATATCCCCTTGCTGCAGAGAAACCTAATGGTATCCAGGGATGCATCAGTCAAAGTATTGCCAGCAGGTTGAGGGAGGTGATCTTATCCCTCTACTCAGCACTGGTGAGGCCACACCTGGAGTACTGTGTCCGCTCATAAGCTCGTCAGTATGAGAAAGGCATGGACACATTGGTAAGAGTGCAACAAAAAACATTTAAAGACTGAAGTATCTTTGCTATGAGGAAAAGCTGAGAGGTCTAGGACTGTTCCTCTTGGATAAGAGAGGGCTCAGAGGAATCTTATTAATGCATATAAATATCTGAAGTAAAGGTGCAAAGAGACAGAGGTAGCCTTTTCTCCACGGTGCCCAGTGACAGGACCAGAGGCAAAAGACTCAGACTGAAACACAGGATGTTCTCTCTGAACATCAGTGAATACTTTCACCGTGTGAATGGTCAAACACTGACACGGGTTGCCTAGTGATGTTGGCATGAGTTGCCTAGTGATGCTGTGGAATCTCTGAAGATATTCATAAGCCATCTGGACATGGTCTCAGGCAATTAGCTCTAGTTGACCCCATTTTTGCAATGAGGCTTGGACGAGATGATCTCTTGTGGTGGTTTAGCCCTGGCTGACAGTACCCAAACCACACAGTAATATTATCTCTTTGTGACATTTGACAAAGTTAGGCAATAAAGAATAATGTAATGTATTTTAAAGCCAGAGGAGACCATCATTTTCATATAGGCTCACAACACAGACTGTAGAAAGGCAAAAGCTAATTTCTTCATCAAAACTATAACTACAGGATACATTTTTGAAACACTTCGTCCCTTAGCTTAGAGACTACAAGTGATGAAGAAACCACCGTGTCCCCAAATAGACTTTTTTGATAATTAGTTTTCCATGTTTCTAAAAAAAATGTGGCCTAATGTACCTTCATTGTATCTCTCTGAGCTGTCTGAACTTAGAAGACATGGACATAAGGAGGCATGATTTATTTCTAAACTTCTTGAACATCTTTCAATCACAACCATAAGAGTTCTTTCAAGATCATGTATACAGCTTTAATCATGTGAATAGCTCTTCTTCAAAACATTTTTTAAGTGGTTTAAGTTTTTTGTCAATGGTCTTTCTGATAGGGTACAGCCTTGAACCACAATAGATTTCATAATCTAGAAATATGTTCACCCTCTTAGCTACAGCACTGCCTCCAGAATTCACATGAAGTTGATCATATTCTGAAACACCATTTTATCATCCAGACAGGAACACAGTTCTTGACTGCACAAATCTGATGTATACTCCATCCTCTTAAGCAGATAACTTTTCTGAATCAACTGTATCCCCGTAATGTTCCGTTCCTGTCCTAGCCCCACACAGACCACAAAATGTTTTATGCTTTATGTTCAAGAGATAACTTTTTTCTTTTGCTACATGGAAAGTGTAATTAAAATCCCCAAGTGCACTTTTGCTACCATTCAGATGACTGAAATATCAAGGACAGGAGGTACATATTGTTTGGGAGAACATACTAACTTCTTTCCTCAAACACTAGTTCAACAACTCAGGTCTTCTTTTGTTTGTAGGGTTTGGCTTTAAAACCTGTCTCTGACAGTTACAGATCTGTATTCTGACCAAAACAGGCCACTATCCTCAGCAGCTGACTAACCCACATGAAGAAGCCTGAAGTTGGTATATGGGTCTTGTCTGACCTCAGACAATTCTGGGTGGCTGAGGGCAGCTAGGCTTAACTCCTGAGTCGTATCCAATCAAACAGGTTATCATGATTAGTTTTCATGTATTCTCAGGAACAGAATTAAGCCTCAAACGGAATCAAGTATTAAACTACTTTATTTTAACAAGGAGACAATCAACACTGAGAAGCAGGAGAGGAAAGAAGATGAAAGAGTGAGAGAGAGAGAGAGAGAGAGAGATGGAGAGAGAGATTACAATAGTCACCACCAATGTGAGCCCACCACGTCCTGGCAATCCACTGGTCTTCTGTGACAATGTTTCCTTTGATGTTTCCTTCAGTCTGGTGGGGTGAATGGTGTTCTACTGTTGCCACTGTTGCCACTGTCACTGTAGTGACCCCACTGTTGCTCCCAATCTTTTCTGATCTTTCTCTTTATAACATTGTTTCATTGCATTGTCAATGAATATCTGGGACTGTTTGGCATATCCACGCCTCTTGCCTCGCTGCCATGACATGTGCCCTGTTCATTCAATGGAAAGTTCTGGAGGATCTGAGGCCCCCACCTCCTTCAAGTCTTAGCCGACCCTGGACCTGGGTGAATGCACAGAGGAGATGTTTTTCAAGATGGTAAAACATCATCCTGAGCCCCAAGGATGTACAGGCGTCTCTAATGGAAGGCGCATGGGGAAGGTGGGTGGGCATTGTGGTTTTAGCTGTCAGTAACGTTGAGATATATTTTACAGAACCTCAGAACTCCAAACTTTGTACTAATTTCTTCAAGAAAGTTCTACATACTTGTACTGGCAATTGAAAATTCTCTTACCAATAAGTGGATTTGAAAAAGACTAGGTCATGAAAGCTGCTGTCACAGTAACTAAGTACAAAGGACTCTCCACCTAGTGTGCCATTATAAGGGAAAAATGTAATAATACTTTCTATATTTGCTGCTCACTGTCTCTTGGATTTTTAATGACCAATGGTCTTTCCACTTGTCCTTGAACAAAATACCAGCTCATATACTACAGATGTGGGCAGAAGTCTACAATTAATTTAATACTAAGCATTCAAATGAATAGATAAAATAAAGGTAGGATGGGAAGGGAGAATTAAAAAGACACTATCCTTCATTATTCCTAATACTGTTTTTCTGTCTTCAAGTGGGATTTTTAGATGTAGCTTACACCTCTATGGAACACTATGCAGTTTTTGTGACATCAACATTTACCATTAGATAGGATTTTATTCTGTAATCTTTTGATTTAAAATGTTTTATGCAGTTTCACAATATAAAGAAGTCATAACTCTGAGAAAAGGGTGCTTGTAGACTATGATTTAAAAAAAAAAAAAAAAGGCAAGAGAAATGTGGGAAAAAAACAAGGAGCCAATGAATTTAAGGACACAGCTGTAAAAACAACATTGCATACAAGTATTTCTGATAAATCTTCAGTATTGGTGTAAAAATTTATCATTCTGAGAATACATACCATATATCAAGGTGATAAAGTATTTTGATCATGTTGGCAGTAAATACAGAATCACAGAATCATAGAATCGTAGAATGGTAGGGGTTGGTAGGGACCTTTAGAGATCATCTAGTCCAACTCTCCTTGTAGATCTGCCTAGATCAGGTCACATAGGAACATGTCCAGGCAGGTCTTGAAGACCTCCAGAGGAGGACAGTCCACAGTCTCCCTGAGCAGCTGGTGCCAGGGCTTCGTCACCCTCACAGTGAAATATATATTTTTTTGTGTTTACATGGAACTTTTTGTGTTCCAGCTTCATCCCATTACCCCTTGTCCTGTCAGTATATATAACAGAAAAAAGCGATGTCCCAACCTCCTGACACCTACCATTTAGATTCTTATAAATATCAAGGAGATACCCACTCAGTCTTGTCTTCTCCAGACTTAACAGCCCCATTTTCTGGAGCTTTTCCTCATAAGGAAGATACTATAATCCCTTGATCGTCTTAGTGGCCCTGTGCTGGACTCTCTCCAGAAGTTCCCTGTTCCTCTTGAGCTGGGGAGCCCAGAACTGCACACAGGAATTGATATGAGGCCTCATCAAGACAGAGGAGAGGATGAAGACGCCACACTCTCCTTGATGAACCCCAGGATGCCATTGGCCTTCTTGGCCACCAGGGCACTTTGCTGGCTCATGTTCAGTTTATTATCAACCAGGACTCCCAAGTCTTTCTCTGCACAGCTGCTCTCCAGCAGATCAATCCCCAGTCTATACTGGTGCATGGGATTGTTCCTTCCCAGATGCAGGACTCTACGCTTGTTCTTGTTGAACCTCATGAGATTCCTCTCTGCTCAACTCTCAAGCTGGTCGAGATCCTGCTGAATGTCACCACAGCCTTCTAGGGAATCAGTCAGTCCTTCAAGTTTGGTGTCATCAGGGAACTTGCTGAGGGTACACTCTGTCCCCTCATCCAGGTCATTGATGAAGATGTTGAACAAGACTGGCCCCAGAACCAACCCATATAGAACTCCACTGGCCACACGCTTCCAACTAGATTTTGTGCCATTGATCACCATCCTCTAGGTTCTGTCATTCAGCCAGCTCTCGATCCACCTCACTGGTCACTCATTCAGGCCACACTGCCTGATCTTTCTGATGAGGATATAATGGGAGACAGTGTCAAAAGCCTTGCTGAAGTCAAGGTAGATGACATCCGCTGCTCTCCCCTCATCTAGCTAGCCAGTTATGCCCTCATAGAAGGCTATCAGGTTAGTCAAATAGGATTTCCCCTTGGTGAAGCCATGTTCACTCCCTCTGTTAAACATCTTTACCTTCATATGTTCAGTGATAACATTCAGGATGAATTGTTCCATCACCTTTCCAGGGATGGACGTGAGGCTGACTGGCCTGTAGTTTCCTGGGTCATCCTTCCTGCCCTTTTTGAAGACTGGAGTGACATTGGCCTTTCTCCAGCCCTCAGGCACCTCGCCTGTCCTCCACGATTGTTCAAAAATGATGGAGAGTGGGTTAGCAACCACATCAGCCAGTTCCCTCAGCACTCTTGGATGCATTCCATCAGGATCACATAACTTTCTTTATCCACTTTAAGATTGTTTTTTACTATATGATTGACTAATAATAGAGCAGAATTAAACGCTCAATTTATTTATTAAGTTTCTTTACCAACTAATCTGGTGTCATATTTAAAGCCACTTCTCACAACCATAGATACAGTTTCATGCATCTGCAGAGTTACAAGTAAGCATGAGCCCAAATTGAATTAAGCAGTATTCTTTTTTTTCTTTTTTTCTTTCAGTAAATGCCAATAAATCAACAAAGCTTAGAATGTAGCTTTCCCTAAGAAGCACAATGCAATTCTCTCTGAAGAACTTGCTTACCAGAATAATCATGAAAGCACCCATATTCTAAGCTGTGTAAAACTGACATCAGAAGAACAGGAAAAAAAAAGAAAAAAGGATATTTGAGACACAACTCTTATATGAAAATATTAAAAGTAAATCATTATACCATGTACTCTGAATGCACATTTTTCAATGAACTATGAACTTGCTACTAGAGAAGTTCAAGAGAGAAAGACGTTTTTCTTCCCTTATGTTTAATGCAGTTCATCTTAATATGGATCCAGTCAAGGACCAATCTTTCATTATTCAAGTAGAATGAGAACCACCTGTCATGAATACATTTTCATTTCAGCAGTAACAGCAATGTTATTTCATTATGTTATTTTTTGCTTTTGAGACAAGAATTCTTTAAATTCTAAAACCTGAGCTAGCATTTTGTCATATGAATTCTAGAGACAAAAACCCTACATCACAGTGTCTGCACTTCTACCTAACAAGTTTGGCAGACCTGTTATACAAGTTTCTAAAATCAGAACAGTCCTTGAAGGTACTATGGAAGAAATTATGTCTAATATACAGAATCCATAAAAGGACTCATAACTGAGATTTACTGCAAAAATTAAAGACAGACATAGTCCAAATACAGTGCACAATACAAAATTCAAAATACCTACGATATGCACATGTCTCTAAGGCTAGTCACCCTTTCTCCATTGAGGAAAGTTTAAAGATGGTAATGGAAAAATCTATTAAAGCAATCAAAGTTTCTGCTCATACTGAAGCTCATCTGTATGTGCAATTAACTATAAGAAATTGCCCAGGTGATTCACATGGAAAGAATCCTACCAGAAGCCTGATAGTATCTTCCAATACCAATTCAAAGACCTACTATCCTCTGCTTCAGCAGAGCTTCCAGCTCTTCTTGGAAATCAAATATGAAACTTTCCATTTGAAAACAAAATGTGTGTGAACAAATTCTTCTATATTCAGTTGTCAAGACTCAGAAGATGTCTCATAGGCAAATATCCTGTACCTTTTTTTTTTATCTCAGTAGACATTTCTGGTACAACAAGCACAGGGCTTTTAATGTTTTCCTCCAGCTTCTTTAGAACGATAACTGTTAACAACCTAATCCTGTAGTAATATTTCATGACTTTTTCGGTTATTAGAAGTGTCTGTAAGAGTATGTTCAGGGTAGGGTTTTTGTACCTTAAATTTACTTCAATGTTGCACATGGTATGTACTAATGGTGATATCAGAATTCCAGGCATTATTCATTAGACACAGAGACGTTGAGACTAATGAAAGTGTCATGGGCTTGCTATAAGTCTTTATGTAAACCTTTACTTCTAACATATGTGATTTTTATGTTCTGCCTTCACTCTAAGTAGAGATGTTCTAACCACAACCTTCTTTGCAATGGCAGGGGAACACCGGACAATGACTTTGTAAAAACTTCAGACATACAAATGGAGAAGGATGATGGTGTGACCAGCTTGGCTGTGAAGCTGCTCAGGAGACAGGTAGCATTCAGAGAGGTTTTACAAGCTGTTGATATCACATTATAAACTCAGACCTCTGTGACATACAGTCATACATTACTTTTACATAGAATGTATTACTTGAGGCAATGTGAAAGCATGCAAGTGTAGGCAAATGTAGACAGTGTTTACGTTTATCTGTATGTCTTTGGGACATGACAGTAAATCGATGTAAACAAAAAAACCCCTTTTCTATATCAGTATGCATTTTTTGGTTTTAGAGCGTAAATTTGTTTAATATTTTTACCAGAAAATAAATGATGATATCAGTTAAAAAGCAAAGAAAAATGTTAATCAGCAGAATCTCTTTATTTGGGTGTTATCATTTCCTTGCGGTTTATCATTTAAACCATATAATTCTACTGTGCAGACTATCACACCTCTCTGTATCTGGTTACTGATGTAATCATTGTAGAATCAATGGGATCTCCCTGGTGATTATCTAACCCTCTAGAGAACCTTTTTGGATTGTGTTGTCAGGCAGTTTAACTGCTTCACTTTCTAAAAGACATTTAAAATGCTGCATTGTATCTCTGACAATACATATTTCCAGTCCCAATCTACCCAATCTCAGCCAAGTCTTGTACAGAAAGACATTTTCATCTACTTTCATTGAATTCAAGAAGTCCAAAATATTCCTGGTTCTTACAGTGAAAAAATTTAAAGTATATTTTCTGTCATCTTTATTGCAGAGAAATTGTATTTACATGTTATAGTCCTTGCAACAGTGCTGATTCTTTCCAATTCTTTTTCATAGTAGATACAGATCAGTAACATATCTATTTTTAAAGTTTTACTCTACACCATTCCACACTGCTGTCCCTCTTTTCTGGGACTTACAGCCTTTATCCAAAGAATGTAGTTAATTTATACTGTGGAGTCAACCCCGTCTGCCGACTAAGTACTACCAAAAGAAAAAAATAAACTAAAAAAAACCCACTAACTGCCCCTCAAAAAAGAAAAAAAAAAAAGTATTTTATTGTATCCTTCAAGATTCTCTGGCAGAGAAAAAAAATCCCTAGATATATGCTACCCAGAGGCTAACCTTATGAAATGCACAAATACCTAATCAAGTCAGCAATATCCTCCTGTTTACATGACACTAGATGTTAACCTTAGTTAAATAATTTATTTGTAAAACAGGTGCATGTCTGCACCAAAGACAGTGTTACCAGTTTCCAACATCTCAAGCCCCAAGACAAAGCTGCTGCTGTTCTGAAAATTCTGACCTGATGCTTTGATGGTGAACCAACACTCTCATCCAAAATTTGTTACTTTGGAGTTTTTTTCTGACCATTTCTGTACCTAAGTGCCAAACTAGACTGGGATTTGAAGTTATAATCTGCTTTTATCAGGTAAAGGGATAAACTGGTTTACTGGAGGAGGTAAGGATGAATACCATCTTTCAGGTCTAGAAGATTCATTGAGCTACTTTGCATTAGTAAGAAGGTGTAGATTTATGACACTGATATTACACTTAGTGTGCAAAGCTACAAATGAGATGAAGAGTCTTTCCACATTCCTTCCTCTCACAAAAAAAACACAGTTTCAGGGAGACTCAACTATCATCAAGTTAATTTATTTCTGTTTAATATCATTATTCTTCTGTAGAAATGTATCTTGGCCACTATGTGTATTAATCTAATCTACAAGAAGTTATATAAATGAGCTCTGCATGATGATGACCTTTGAAAGAATTTGGTGTCTTGAAGGGACCACAGTGCAACAATTCTGACCTGAACATAGACGTTGTACAAAAAATTGAGGAACTATGACTTCTGCAATTTTGACATTTTGCATTTTAGGTACTTTCTATTGATTTAATCTCATTATCAGAATTTTTTTTCCCCTGAATTTATCACCACATTTAAACCAGCCAGAAAAATTAAGTTTTCTCTGTATTTGTATATTATCTTAATTTCATTAACTGCCATTCTGTCATTCCTTCTATCATCTGTTTTCTTGATGGCTTTGAAATTGTTACCTTCATAGCCTGACAGCAAATTTCAAGCAATGGAAAATTCATAAGGGCCAGATACGCTGGTTATAATAGGAAAGCTACTTAAATGGCAGACTGAAACTCTTGACTTATATTCTCAAGTGATCTTATGTCTGGGAACAACTATTTTCGTTTTAGATGCAAATAGTGTGTTACATAATTATTTGTGCTCCACAGTGATTCTGATTTTTCTTTCTTTCTTTCTTTCTTTCCAGCTTTGTTGTTTCACCATTGTAAACCTCCATTTACCAAGTAGTCCAGTCTGGTGTGAGAATATTACTTTGACAGAAGACAGAAATTAAAAGCAGATCACCCAGTGCCTCATTTACTGTTTTATCCAATGAATTAAGATGGAGTCTGTCACTTGGAGGACAAGAAGATGCACAACCAAACCTAAAAATTATTTTTTTCAGTACATATGTTTTTTCTGTGGCAGAAGCACCAAGCTTTCTCTACCATGAAGCTTCACATTTCAGTTGCTGAAACATTTCATGCCAGCTCTAAGAACTCTTCTTAGAAGACCTTTTGGACTCCTGTCTCTGAACAACACTTACAGAGAAAACAGTGTTCAAGGATAGGCATTACTAAACTGTTCAGGCAGCCCTAGGATTGCTTTGATCCTTTGACATGTCACTTTTTTTTTTTTTTGATTCAAGTAAAATCATAGAATCACAGAATGATAGAAGTTGAAAGAGACCTTTAGAGATCATCTAGTCCAACCCCCCTGTCAAAGCAGGTCCACCTAGATCAGGGTGCACAGGAACACATCCAAAGCTTCATTTTCACTTTTAGTTACCTTTACTTTTAAAAACAATCTTATATATAGTGTGAAGCTGCGCAACTAACTTCCAGAAGAATACATGACATACTCTAGCAGGAGATACTATAATGAGAAACTTAGAGCCAGATTTTCTTGGCTTGTTTTTTTTTGTTTTTTTTTTTTTTTCTAGGAACATCTAACAATTCTGATTTGGACTTGTTTAGAGAAAATAATTTTAAAATAATAGGCAATCAATAAAATGTACCTAGCGCATGAATTCTTTAGAAAATGTACAGTATTCTCATGATAAGAGAAGAAAGATTCCTTTTTATTTTAATATGGCCAGTTGATTAACTGTAATTATGTATGGTTACACTGAATGCTATGAGCAGAATGTACATGTTTTTGTTTTTCATGTGCACTGATTGTTAATCAATTCAGTGCAGAGTCAAGCAACCTGTTCTCCCTCTTCTGTACTTCCATTCCCAACCGAACTGACTTTGGAAATGCCACATCTGGAAACAAAGATTTCTAAAGCAGCAATGAGCAGAATCATAAAACTGTGTCAGAGAAAAGACTCAAAAAGTCTACAAACTTTACATTTTACTACATGTAATGAGGACAGAATAGCTTTATTATACCTTGCAATTAGTAGTGAACATACCACATTAAAAAATAATTACTTATCGGGAAAAGAAGTAAAAGTAATATCAGGTATTGATATCACATGAAGTATTTGTAATTTTTTATTCCAAATCTTTCTGAATGTATACATCTGATAAATACAATCAAGTAAAGCAAGTCTGACTAATTGGCTCTAGCTTGTTACTATCCCACTAACCTTTACGGACACTGATACAGCTCTTCTCGCAGGCCACTAACATCAGAGAGTTAGGACTAGAATAACAAGAACAAATATATGGTGGGAGAGGGGACATTAGGCATTTATCCTTCACAGGACTTGTCACACCCAGGAAAAACCAGAGGCTTCATGTTTGTAGTCTCAAAAGGAAAGTTTATAGATAAGTTTTTGTTATTCTCTCTTTTCTTTGTATATGTAGAAGATCTGTAGGGCTCTTTATTTTCTACCAGATGAATACCGTGTTTTTAGTAGAAAACTTCCCATTTGGAAACCGCAGGAGATTTCTTACCATTCTGCCCTCCCTCTTACCTCTTGCTCCCATTGTTCACTCCTTTAGGACTTCATGCAGGACTCCCTTATATCTTCATATATTCAAGAGGTGGTACAGACTGTTAGTTTACTGGACTCAGGGATACTATGAGGCTCCTATCAGTTTTACAGTGGCATGTTTCAGAATAAGCCAAGGACTATGAACAAGGGAGAGGGCTTGGCAGGTTTTGTACATTTTTGCATTTCATCACGTCTATTTCTGTCTTTGCAGCACTTACAAAGCAAAAATTTATGAGACCTAGGAGTAAATACAATGGGAGCTGTTCAACTTTCAACCTTACATAACTGCATTTGCATTAAACTGTGAGGTCTTTAAAGCAACAGGTAACAATAATTGTTTCACCCCTTTGTGAAAGGGGTGAAACATTTTGTGACATTTCTGAGTTACTTGTTTAACTAAAATGGCCTTGTCTATAGTGTGCAGGGTGTATTGGATGATGAACAATTTCAAATTACATGGTTTGTAGCTGCTTTCAGACTCAGTGAACTGCATTTGATAAGGCTGTATTCAGTCCAGAACCTTTCTTTAGGTACATAATTGAAACTATTCTACCAAATCTGTTTCACTTAAACTACAATCATATTCTGCTAGCCACTCAAAAATCCCCCATCCTGCCATGAGCAGTTAGCGGTGGGTATATAATGTCACTTAATCATTTCCCTCTAAGACTCTGGCACAAATGAGTAATACAGTAATGATGACCTGATATGTATCCAAGCAGCAGCTCAGGGTATTCCAGTGTGTGTTATCCTGTGGTGAGACAGTTATAAATTCAGAAACACAGATGTCTCATCAAGGGACAGTCCAGACCTCGTGCTGTCATTCAGAGACTGGCAAGTGTCTGGTAAGGGACTCAGTGGAGTCTTCCATCTGGTTGACCAGCTACAGTCTGCATTGTGAACAGCTCTCCCCTTCTAATTGTGATAAAACAAGGATTTTTAAAGTCTGTGTTATGATAAAGGGACCCTGTGAACATATTTTTACTTATAAATTCTCAAAGTGGTTTATTAATTTATTCCCTCTATCACATTGTACAAATGAATCTAGTTTTAAACATTACTGTAGTTCTAGATAACAGACCTCTGTGTGATTTCCAGTTCTTTTCCAGCAATCTATCTTAAATCAAACAGAAGAGAAAAGAAATCCACTATCACTCACTGTATTCCAGATATTTTTAAGTTTGTTATATTTGATTTTTTTGTTTGTGTGATCTGCTAGTTAAGGTCTATAAAGAAAGAGGATTATGACTTTGCAGGAAACAAAATAAATGAATGAAGAATGTATGAAGCACTATTTTTAGATGGTGGTTTTTGGAAACATTATAACAGAAAAAGAAATAATCTTCTGAGTTGCAAATGGGAGTCATAGAAGTCTGATTCTCATTTCTATTTTAAGAACAGTGACACTGCTTTTATACCTTTTTTAAAATCTTTTCATTCATAAATGTGTTAAAGCAACTCAGCTGATGCTCTGTTTAAAAGACAAGGGCATGAGATACATTCTTGCAACACCACTAGTTTTACGCTTTTCCATGTTGTCATAATAAGATGATGCTTATTATTTAGTCCAAAGTCTTTTGGGGTTATTACTTTTTGCAGAACAGAGGGTCTTTCAAGACTTGCTAACCCACTTTGAACTCAGCTGTTATGTGACAGAGATCTGTTACTGGTAGAAGTCACACTGCTGGTAGCATTCTTTTGGGGGAAAATTGAGTAGTGCTGAACTTGTCTGAGAAATAGCTGACTCCTTCTTTCAAGAAAGGACATGGATCTAGATTTGGGATGAATGAAGGTGCCCTGCTTCCAGGGAAAGAGACCTTGCACTTTGTTCTGGGGAGTATCAGGAAGATGAGAAATGGACACTTACATGCTGGAGCCCACTATCTACATGAACTCCTACAGAAAGTCTGGTCAATGATGCCACTTCTGGGAATTAGGCATTTAGACTTTGTACTTTCAGGCACACATATACTTTACTGGATCCATAACATTTACTAGTGAATTTCTTCAGTAAAGTTGGCAACGTCATTGTAGTGAGTTTATGTACCAGGTTTTGGTAACAGGCGTGCCACAGGTATAAATTCTTTTAAAAAGAGCTGCTAGAAGCTTCTCCGATATCAGATAGGGCCAATGCCAGCCAGCTCTAAGAGACCTGCTACCAACTAAGGCTGAGCGATTTGACAATGGAGGTAACACCTCTGTGATTAACATATTTAAGAAGGGGAAGAAGCTGCTGTACTAAGGTAAAACTGCAGCAGCAGAAGAGAGTGAGAATGTGAGATACAATAGATACCTCAAGGTGTCTCAAGGTCAGTGAAGAAGGAGAGGGAGGAAGTGACTGAGCATCAGAGGAGAGATTCCCCTGCTACCTGTGGTGAGAGCAGCCCACACCAGACCAGGTTTTCTGGCAGGACTTGTGATCCATTTGGGATCATATGTTGGAGCAGTCTGTTCCTGAAGGACTGCTTACCCTGTGGATGAGAACCACAGTGGAGTAGTTCATGAAGAACTGTACTCTTCATGAACTGCAAAGATTCATGTTGGAGAATTTTTTGGAGGACTATCTTCTGTGGGAGGGACCCCACTCTGTAGCAGTGGGAAGTGTGAGAAGACTTCTCTGAGAGGAAGCAGCCACAAAGTCCACCTGTAATGAGCTGACTATAAACCCCATTCCCCATTACCCTGCACTACTCGGAGAGAAGTGGTAGAAATCTAGGAAGAAAGAAGGGGTGGAGGAGCGTGTTTTAAGATTCAGTTTTTATTTCTTATTTCCCTACTCTGTTTTGAATGGTTGTTAATAAATCAAATCAATTCTTCCTAAGCTGAGTTTATTTTGCCCTTGACAGTAATGTGAGTGATCTCCCTATCCTTACCTTGAATCATGAGCCCTTTGTTATATTTCTCTCTACTCTGTCCGGTTTAGAAAGGGAAGTGATAGAATCATTTTGGTGGACACCTGGCACCTAGCCAGGCTTAAACCATCACATACATGTAGTTCACGAGCATTGGATGTGTTTACTTCTTTGTGTTTGGCACTGTGTCAGCTCCTTGACTGCAGCAAGTAAATGGATCAGTAGGAGCAGCAAATGATATAACCAAAAATATATATTTTCATTTTTCTTTTAGGAAATGTTACAATATTTGATCTTTAAAATGGCCACTAGCATAATAAATTATGGCACATTTACATCAGAAAATGCCTGAAAAGAAATTGAAATAGGGAAAGAAATGTACATGTGCATTTATAGATGAGATGTCTGCTAAGATGAGAGCTCTGCTAATGGTTCTTAGCCTATGACCAACAATCCACCAAATGCTGTGCAAAGTTTTGCATTCTATTGATAGCAAGCCATTTTGAGGCAGATAAAAAGGAAACTTGGAAAATTAAAGAATCTTTTATAAATTAGCCCACAAAGTTAAAAGATAGAAATGCCCTTTAAAGACTCTACTTCCTTCACTGAGATGCATAGTGTACTGCTTTTCTTATGAGATTGTACATAGTGAATAAGCCCCAATCAATGCCCACATCAAACCTATAGGCCTTATTTCAAATATAGGCAGTGGCTCAACATAATTCCTGCTCTAAAGAATATGTGATTTAGGATGCAAAAGTGTGTATTAGGCCACATGTAAAGACAGAAATAATATGCACCAAACAAAAGGTTTCTGTACTGCAATAGAACAGTAAAGGAATAAAGAAAGGATGAATACTTTCAGAAATACGTGCATTTCCTGTGGCTTTTCTGAGCTTGTAACAACTCTGTGCCCATCAATACAGGGATTAGACAGAAAAAGCAGATATAGATAGATGGAAAGATACATATTCATATTTAACAATATATCTGCCATACTGAGGTCTTTTTTACCAAAACTTTTTACAATCAGCCTTTTATCCTGAAAGTAGATAAAGCAGATTTGTCAGATTCTTCCCTCTAAAGTAAGAAAAAAAATCTGCCCTCAGTTACTACCTTTTCTATAAATTTCACAAAAATTCACAGATATTCATTATGATATATAACAGAAATTACATCTGTGGGCTGTGGGGCAAGGGTGAAGAGGGTGACAAAGGCCAAGGGAAACTGAGCACTTGGAAAAAGGGAAGTAGAATTCAATTGTTTTATTAGAGAGAAGGTTAGGGGTTATAAGACAGGGAGAAAAGATTGTTTCTCTAATGGGAAATGGAGAGAGTCACAGAGTCAATTAAATGTGTGGAGGACTTTCCAGATGGGGAGGTTGAGTGATTGGGGAGCCTTGCACCAGGAATGGGGAACGGAGGAGGAGGGAAAGTGCATGTGGTGAGCTCAGCAGCAAGAATGGGGAAGGTGGCTGTAAATTACAGGCTTTGCCTTGCTCCTATATGGGAAAAAAAAGAAGGCAAGGTCAGTTGGCTTCACTTGGGGTTACACATGTTGTATTACCTTAGGTTATCAAATGGATCTAGAAGTAAAACAGCTGTTAGAGTGAGCACTTAGGGAAAAAGTTTGTAAGGTCAATTTTTGCCCTGATGTTTACAGAGAGTAAATGGAGGCTAAAAAAAGAGGAGTAAGTCAGGCCAAGCCACTTGGAGCTACATTGAAATTAGATGTGTCTATTTTTTGTTTAGAGATTAAAAAAACCCTACCTTTTTGACTCAGATCCTTTTTTACTTCAGTATGTATTTTGACTGACTGTCTTTGAGAGCCTCAACCTTAATGTTTATAGTCTTCCTTTTACCTTTCAAAAGTAAGTCCACAGGGTATAGTGGGAAAGCTGAAATAAATCTAAATAACTAAATAAATAGAACTGTATAGTCACGATCACTTGTGTGTATTACTGCTCTGTAGGGAGAGTGTGTATTTCTGGCAAAGCGCCTTGTGTCTGTCAGTTTTCCCCCTGTGGAGCAGTAATATGTTTGCATATTCCTGACTATATCTAATAAAAACTGCAGAATTACAACTTTATTCCTGAAAAAGTAATCCTCATTCTAAAACCACGTTAAGAAAAACACATATACACACACATGCACACTCACAAAAAAACTCTTGCTCTAATCAAATGAATATCTACTGCTGTGTGTGCTAGGAGCATCCCACGTGAATATAAATCACTTTGTGAAAACAACCACAAGGTTAGACATACTTAGGATATTAATACTATGTCAAAAAGATCACAACCTATATAACAAACTGGAAATACCACTGAAGTCAATCTTAATAAGCTTAAGGTGCTTGACTCTGAGCCTTTTAAAACCTGAGAAATGCCAATATGTTTCTGAACCTGAGCAATGCCAATATGCTTCTGAACCTGAAGAAACTATAAATAAACTCCCTCTCTTGGTTATGGTAAATTAAGAAGATATAGGTGGACACCATACGACAATCTTGGTAAGAAAATATTTATAAATTAAAAATACATACTTTATTTAGGTTAACAGATTAAACTAGAGGCTGAAATTAATGAATTACAGAATGTTTTAGAATGGAAGGAACTTCTTGAAATCTTCCACTGCAATTCCCCCCCTCAAATAGAGTCAGCTAGAGCAGGTTGTATGGGACCATGTCCAGGCAGTTTTTAGTATCTCCAACAATAGAAGCTCCACAACCTCTTTGGTCAATGTGTACCACTGTTTGATGACCCACACAGTAAAAAATGTTTTCCTGTGGTCAGATGGAGTTTAATGTGTTTTAACTGTGCCCCTTGCCTCGTCAGTAGCCATTGCTGACAAAACTTTAGACCCTGCTTCTACATTCCTTCCCATCACATATTCATATACATGGATGAGATCCTTCTGAGCCCTTTTTTTTTTTCTCGAGGATGAAGAATCCCAACTCTCTTTGCCTCTCCACACAGGAAAGACACTTTAGTGCCTTAATAATCTTTGTGGTTGTGTATGGGTCTTGCTCCATTAAGTCCATGTCTTTCATGTACTGAGGAGTCCAAAACTGGACCCAGTGCTTCAGGTGCCTGGGTAGAGATGATAGATCAGATAGATCATCTCCCTGGACCTCTTGGCAATGCTCTGCCTAAAGCAAGCCAGAAGGCTGTCGACTTTCCTTGATATGAGGAAGCATGGATGTGTCATGGTCAGTCTTTCATCCATTAGGACTCCAGGTTCTTCCTTACTGAGCCATCTTCTGTCCCATCAGCTCCCTACATATAGTCATGCTCAAGTTATTCTTCTACACAAGTAGAATTTCTCATGTCTTCTTGCTGATTTTCATGAGGTTCCTGTCCTCCCAATTCTCCAGTCTGTAAAGTCTATCTGAACAGCAGCACAACCATCTCATATTTCATCTACTCCTTCCAGTTTTTTGTCTATAAATTTGTTTAAAATGTAGTGAACCCCATTGTTCTCTAACGAAGATACTGAAATTGTTCCTTGGGAGGAACAATCCCATGAACCAGAACAGGTTGGGGATTGACCTACTGGAGAGCAGCTCTACAGAGATAGACCTGGGAGTCCTGGCTGATGATAAACTGAACACTAGCCAGCAACGTGTCCTCGTGGCCAAGAAGGCCAATGGCATCCTGGGATGCATCAATAAGAGTGTGGCCGGCAGGTAGAGGGAGATTCTTCTAACCCTCTACTCTGCCCTGATAAGACCTCATCTGGAGTGCTGTGTCCAGTTCAGGGCTCCAGTCATGGAGGTTTTTTTTTCCTTTTTGCTGTCTGGACAAAACTCAAATTTCTTCTCCAATGCTCCAAGCCCTGTAGACTTGAGACAATTGGGTGCCAATTAATGTTGTGGTTTTTCCCAGCCAGTAATGAAGCATCACGACAGTCTCTTGCTTGGTGACCTCCATCCATCCCCACCTTATGATGGTGGAAGTCCCAGTGAAATGGAAGGAAAGAAAAAGATAACCAAGGTTGTTGTGGATTGAGAGGTCAGGGAGGGCTTGATGCCATTTACGATTCCGGGCAAAACAGACTCCAGTACTCAGAGAGGAAAGTAAAGAAAGTTTGTTCTAGTATCTACTAGAAACAGAACAGAACAAAAAGCTAAAAGAGAGTAGGATGATTGAGAAAATTACAACCAGGACTTTAAGATCTCCCTCCCCCATCCCTCCTTTCTTCCTGGGCCCAGCTCACTGCTCCTGATACCTCTTACCCCCCTCAACAGGAAATGGGGTACGTGATCAGTCTCTCATGGATGGTCTCTGCCACTTCTCAGAGGAGGACAACTCCTGGCATTCTTCCCCTGCTCCAATACAGGGTCCCTCACATGGGACATGACCTCATCTGGGCATTGTTACTTCCCCTGATGTGGGGTCTTAAAGGAAGTGCAAACAAATCACTGCTCCAGCACTCCCCTCCACAGGATGCAGGGGAGCCTCCACAGGCTGCCCAGGGAGGTTGTAAAGTCTCCTTCTTTGGAGATTTTCAAAACCTGCCTGAATGTGTTCCTGTGTGATCTGATCTAGACGGACCTGTTTTTACCATGGGGGTTGGACTAGATGATCTCCAGAGTTCCCTTCAACCCCTACCATTGTATGATTCTATGATTCTATGAATTTAGAAGGTTGTTAGGAAAGATTTGTTAGGAAATATATTAATGCAAACATAATTCTAGCCACACACATGAGGAGGACTTCTTGGGAACAATAAGCATAGATTTGCTAAGTGTCAACCATACCTCACCAACATAATTTCTTGTATGATAATGTGACAGGTTTAGTGAATGAGATGAGATGAGATGAGATGAGAGCAGTGGGTGTCATTTTCCTCAACGTAACAAGGCTTCTGACTGTGTGTCACACAATACCCTTCAATGTAAGGTAGACTGATACAGTCTGTGTGGGTGAACAACCAGATGGAGGAAACACTGGATGGATGTTTGCACTCTGGAGGTGGTTGTTAATGCCAGTATCAATGGGATTACTGCACAGATTTGCAGTAATCTACCAATAAAAGTGATTAATTTTTTATATTTGAGTCAGGAGTGATTCCTTTCTGGAAAACGTGTTGTTCCGGAAAGGTTGCAGGAGTGAGACACAGGACACAGAGAAATTATGAGCGTTGATCAGGAAAGTGTACTGACACAGAAACCAATCCTGTATTTACACCAATTTGTTGCAAATGTCCTATAAAATCGCTAACCTAGGGTGTTGAAATGGACTGGGATCATAGTTGTATTTTTAATTTTAGGATGATGGCTTTTTCAAATGAGCTAACTCAAACTTTTGTAATGATGTAAGCATACTCTTAGTTAAACAAAAGTTAAATGCCTTCAGTTGAGTAGGAATCAGATGAAGTGTAATGGATAACCAAACAGGTGGTATAGTTAAAATTTCTGAATTTGAAAAAAAAAAATACTATTTAACCTATACTTCATCTGTAAAAGCATGATATGCCTGAACACATCAGTGTAAGATACATTTGATCTATGTTAAAAATTTTTAGAACTTTACATGGAGTCTAAATTATAATTATTATGGTTATTAGAAATCATCTATCCATGCTAAACAAATCTTGAATTATATTATTGAGTCACAGTGGAAGTTTATTGGTTTTTGAGGAAGTTGTTTTTTTCTGGACACAGGTATCCAAAAAAAGTAATTTGCTTTTTCAACATTTTCAAGGAGAGATCGTGTGAGATCTCAACAAAGAGGAGACATAGTGTGTGCACTGGCCAAAGACACGTTTTTGGTTCCCAATGTGAGATTCAACAAACTCAAGATAACGACAGGTTTGACTGGAATGTGCTAGATCAAATTTACAGCTGTTATTGCTATTTGACCATTAATCAGCAAACTCCTGTGCTTGCCATGGGGCTTGCTTGCCCTGCTGTAGAGTCTTATGCTCATTAGTGGCTGGTTTCTGTTTTCACTGCTCTTTGCTGCTGTACTGTGTATCCCCTCACCCTGCTGTGCCTGGGAACATTCTGATTACAGCAGTGGCCATGTGCCTGGGCTGGCAAAAGGCCAGGACATGACTGTTGTTCCTGTGCCGGACAGGATGGAACTGCGGTGTGAACATCAGTCAAAGGGACTGGGACCTGTGGATGAGTCAATGCCGGAGCAGGACAACCCAAAGCCTCTGTGGCCATGGTTACGTCTGTGCTGCAGCAGGTACCTCTGAGGGCAATGTGGCCCAAGGATAAGGCCAAGCTGGAGAAGGTCTATCTTGAAGCATCTGTGGCTGAGAGTAAGTCCATGCTGCAGCAGGTATGCTCTGAAGCATCTGTGGTCATGTTGAGGCATCTCAAAGCATGTGGCCACAGATAAACCCACACCAGAGCAAGTACACCCTTGGAGGGACTGTGGCCATGGGGAAGGCCATGCTAGGGCAGGTTTGCTTCTGAAGGGACTATGTCTCTGGAGCATGTACATTTCTGAAGGAGCCAGCGGTGGACATTGTAGTGGAAATACCTTTAAACAGTAATCCTAAATTTGAATGTTATGGGAATTACTACAGCAGAAACCCACAGAACCAGTAGAGGACAAGCCTTACAAGAAGCAGTTCAAGTGCAACAGTGACTTGGACTGCATTTGATACCCAGTAACTCCACACAACACACCACCATGTTCTAAGTAACCACCATGACAGATTCAGCCCAAAGTCACGTACTAAATAAACTCAATGGATGTTTTGTGAATATTTGTGGACATTTTACAGACTTTTTACAGAGGTCATCCATAGGCTGGGGGGACAATGTCTGTGTATTACACCAAAGGACTGGAAATATGGTGGTGTTTAATGAGGATATATTGAATAGTATGGGATATAAATATGATGTAAATGTTATGAAATAAGGGATAAAGAATGTGCTGTTTTTGACTGGGATACAGTCAATTTTCCTCACAGTACCTACTATGAGTCTATGTTTTGCATTTGTGCTGAAAACTGTTGATAATACAAAGATGTTTTAGTTATTGACCAGTGCTTACATAGCCTTAAGGCATTTTCTGCTCCTCACTTCACCCCATCAGTGAGTGTGCTAGGAATGCACAAGAAGCTGGGGGAGCACACAGCTGGGACAGCTGACCCCAATAGGCCAAAGGCTTATCCCAGACCATACAACATCACGCTCATCACAGAAAGCTGGGAGAAGTAAGGAAAGGAGGTGGGCATATGAAGATCTGGTATTTTGTCTTCCCCGGTCTCTATTGTTGGATTTGATGGAACCCTGTTTTCCTGGGGTATCTGAACAACTGCCTGCCCATGAAAAGTGTGGAATTAATTCATTACTTTGGTTTGCCTACATGTGTGGCTTTCACTATACTTATTAAACTGTCTTTATCTCAACCCACAAGCTTTCTCATTTTCACTCTTCTGATCCTCTCCTCCATCCCACCAGGGAAGAGTGAACAAGTCACTATGTGAGACATAGTTACCTACTGAGGTTAAACCATAATACTGGACAGATGGGATTGCACTTTTGGTCTAGATCTGTGTTGCTGGGATTCAGAGGGAGTGCTTTCAGTACCCTCTATCTTGGGAGTCTGTAGCAATGATGGCTGCTCCTTAGAGCAATAAAACCATTACAGAAAACTTACCTGGAGAAAGATTCTTCATGTATTATGTTTATTATATGAGAAGTCTAAGCTAATTCGTCATAACTATACAGTAATTGTATTAGTTGAACAATTTGGTACCTTACCAATTCACAAGTACTAGATCTGTGACCCCATCACAGTTTAATAGAGAGAAAATTCAGCTGTAACAAAAGAGAAAGGAAGCTGAGGAAAGAAATGACAACACAGATGCAGCAATACAAAAATATGGTCAAAGCTCATTAAAGTCAGTATCTAACACCCAAGAGGAGCCCTCAGCTGAGCTCCTAAGCAGTTAGTACATTGATAGTTTCACCTTCTCTTAAATACATTCATTTTCTTTCTACAGTGCCTGTTTGGAACAGCGATATTTTTTGTTCTTTAGAAAACTGATGCTTTCTTGTTCCCACCCCTAGAACTGTGTTTCACACAGTACAACACTATTTACTGCAAATGGCCCTCATATCAGCACTGAGTTAGCAGGAAGGTGTCTGGTGCTCTTACAACTTTGCAGAGATTTGGGTATGGTCACAGTAAAGACCACTGCTTCCTTTACAGCTTGTGTGCAAGACTGAAACAAGCTTTCATTCTAGCTCTCCCTGATAATACTACCTGAGAGGTTTGAAATTAAAGACTATTTCTAAACCTTGATTTGTTGATTTACACACTTGGTAGATGGATGGGTTTGTCTTTTAGGAGGATTACTGTGTTTGGGGCATTTAATTTTTTTTTTATATATATATATACTATTTGTGCTGAAATATTACCATAAAAATATAACATTTTTTTAAAAAATACATGAATATCTAGTAAATTCTTATTATAAATAGAACTACACATATATTCGCTTGTACTAATAGAATTTTACTTACACTTTGCCTAAGAGAAGACCTTAGTCAGAGCTAGCTCATAGATACTCTTTCTACTCCTATACTGAAAGAAATATTGGAGATCATGCATGTGATTTAAGGGAAATATTTACAAACGCTGGATTTTAAACAACAAGGATATCTTTTTTTTCCCCTTGACTTCTGTTTTCCAGGGCATTATTAATAAAGTAATACAGATTTTCAAAAGGTAGAGCTGAGTGTTTTACTACCAGAAAAGTGACTTTATCACTTTGTCTATGTAGAAAGAATCAGAGAGGTAAGACACCTTTGTAATTTTAAGAAATTTAAATTCACATTTTGACCTTTTAGGTAGTTTAATACCTAGTTATCATCTGACAGTGGTTATGTTTCATAGGATCTTAGAAGTAATTCACAAAGGTTACACAGATAGCACTTTTTAAAGTAACCTGGTAGATAATACCTAGCACATACAACATTTTAATCAACTTCAGCCTGTCTAATGGAAGTATAACTATGTCTGCCCCTTCAGCTATTTGAAAAAGAGAGGAAAAGTGCCAGAAGCATTTTACCGTTCAGCTATTAGCTTCCCTCTAAGCTAATGCACTTGAACCCTAGCTTGCAGTAATGGCAGGAAGTCTAAGAATGTAACAGGGTTCTCTCTGCTCAGCACTTGTGCTAGCTGACATAACCTGGCATTTCAGACATGGAGGCACATGGCAGAATAAGGCAAGATGAGGATGAGATGGATTTACTCACTGGGAGAGTAGCTATTGCTGAAAAACTAAGTTGTGAAGATAATCTCATACATTTCAATTTAATCATAAAAGATTTTAAACATATTGATCTCCTGTTATGATACAGGAGCAGGAAGCTGAGATAGTTTAGATGCAGAGAATAGATCAAATTCCTGCATCTGTACAACATAAATAGAGAATGTACATTGTGTTTCATATGAACATAGCCATTAACCTCAGCAGATAGTCAGTGCTGCAGCTGTCTGAGTAGTACAATAGAAAGAAGAGAAAATCAACCAACCAAACAAACCCCAACATCTAGACCTGCTCTTTTCACATGAAGAAAAATAAAATACTAACACATATGTTGGAGATACTATTTAATAATATGAATATTGAAACAAAATAATATCAATAATGAAACAAAATATGAAAATTTATCTACAAGCATGCAAAGCAGATTTTGTGATTTTCCCTACTCCTTCTTGCTTTATTTCTAGAGCATATCACAGCGTGGAGCAGCTACACCCTGAAAATGGCACAAAGAGCCTTAGAAATGGCATTTTAACAAGCCTAAATGATTTAGAGTCTGTACTGATCTTCTTATTTGATTGGACACAATTAGTATGAGAGATGCATGCTTGAGTGCATTGAGTTGTACACTCTAATGGGTCTGACCCATTAAGGAACTTCACTGGGAACTGTAAGCTGATGTACTGCAGGCAAATAGGGCAGTCGATTTCAGTTAGAGCACTGAAAACAGCAAGAGGTGAGAAGTACTCAGGTGATGCTGTCTTTTCCTTTCCCCTTTGTGATTTTATCTTTTCCAACTGTTTATGTAAAATCTATGAAGAGGGAGATGGTGAGTAACATGGCTGTAGTCAGAATCAGAGGGGGAAAAAAGATTAATACATAGAAATACAGACATTTTTAATAGAAAACTGTAACATTATGCACCAGATGATATGAGTAGGAAGACAACTTGTTCCCAGTATGAATCTTATCCCTAGACCTCATCCTAGACAGCAACTTTAGATGCCTTTTTCTTTTGTTTTTGCTTTTGAAAATTTGAAATGGAAAATGTTAAAGCACACTAGGAAAGCCTATTTTCTTTGTGTTCTACTTCAAATGACAGAAAAATCAGACTTTTGAACATCAGACTTTTGAACAAAATTAATCCTATGAAATTTCCCAGCCCAATTTTCTGGATTTCAAAGTGCAAATAGTTTGCATCAATTGATATGTGCTTATTGCATGGGAACAGTTGTCTGCTCAGGGAGACTAGTGCTTTTCATCAGTCTTTATCACAGTATTGTCTCAAATGATGATAAGAGTCATTTTGGGCACAGTGCATTTTTCATTGTTTACAGTTTCTAGCCAAGACAGCATTCTGTCCCATGAAAATAATTTCTGTTCATCAAAATCAGTATATAAACAATGATTAAATTTTAGGCAAAAAAAAAATTTCCCCAGTCAAATAGAACACATATCAATCCAGGGTGTAAAGTAATATTTGCTATTATAGAATACTATAATATTGATCTTCTGTGTCCTCAAAATAAAGGAACACAAAAAGGATGCTCATCATTCTACTTTTAAGCAATCTGAAAGTACAGTTACAGGAGGTATTACAAAGATTCTTTTCCAGTTTGTACCCTGTAAACTCCCATGAATGGCAGAAGTTACACTTAGCTTGCATTGTTTTGAGTGTGGATAGAATTGTGCCTACTGGTTTTGCTACCTTAGTCATCCTTGTTGATGTTGTATTTCGTGTGTGCATTGGTTGCATCTTCCCAAGAGCATCTAACTGAAGTGTTCACAATGCCTTCATGAACATGAAGAAACATCCATTTTCATGACTGTGGTAGTGCTTGATCACTGCTTTAAATAATGGAAGCTGGACTCTGATTCCTTAGATGAGGAATCACAAGCTGAGAGGTGCAGAAAGGGTGGGAAGAGGAAGGAGAGAAGCAGGTCTTTGAACCTGAGCTGCATTCGTGGTAGTCATAAAAATGAATGAATACAGTTTCAAGTATAACCTTCCACAAGAGCTGGAATTAAACCTCAACAAAGCAATTAGTTTTCCATTGAAAAGCTACTCAATATAAACAATCGCTTCTGGAAAGTAACTGTATTGTGCGCTTGATTAAGACGAAGAAGAAAGAAAACTCACTGTGGAGAGCAGAAAGGCAGATTTTGAGGATGAGTTTTAGATGGGAAAAAAAGGGACATCAATCAGCACAATCCAAAGTATTTTCTCTCTCCTTGGGAAAAAAACAGAGAAGATGTGAGAGGTAAGGGCAATTTGTAAGCATTTACTGAAGATGCCAGAGAACCGAGAGAACACGAGCTAGAGCCAGATGTGATGACTTCTCCATGAACCAATGAACAAGACTGTAACCAAAGGAAATCAGACAATGTACTTGAAAAGAAATGGACATTTATTAATTGTAAGCTGGATGCAATCCAGTGTGTTGCTGGTAACAGGTATTGGTGCTGATGGGAAAGATATTATATTGGAGAACAAATGTGAAGCTAAGTTGAAGTGAACTAAATGTACAATAGAAAGATTTTAATATGTTAGAGAACCACAAAAAGATGGAGATGGCAGGAAAACATTAATTTAAGGTTTAAAAGCTGTCTTCTCTCCTTCCTCTTGTAAGGCTGCACTTTTAAGATCGGCAAGGAAGGAAGACTGCTTAGCAAGGGTTGGAAGATATAGTCTAGGAATAAGCTGGTCATCCAATAGGTGCTGCAGGGAAGCTCTGTATTCCAACCAGCACAGGAGTTGTGAGTATGTGTGGTATTAACATCATTTATTTACATGATTTAATAGATTTTCTCTTAGAAATTACAGTAACAGGGACTGTTACTTTAATGACCTCTGCAGATAGTGTCTAGATTTTTGCTTTGAAATTATAGTAACAGGGATTGTTACTTTAATGACCTTTTCCAACGGCATCTGAGTAAAGCCTGAGGTAATACTACAGTCTCATTCAGCCATGTGGGATTTGGTCTGTTGAGAGGCCAATCCCTGCCAGGGCATCCATGAACCACAATGCACCCTCTACTCAGGCTGGTGGTGAGGAGTCAGTGGGCTATCAGCAGCCCCTTAAAAGTCACTTCTTGTCTGACCCAACAGTAGTAAGCAGTCATTCAATCTCTTAATCAGTATATATTAGGTTCTCAAAACTCACCTCGCTGTTGTGCTGTCAGCAAAGAAACAAAACAGTCAGATGGAGGAGCAGGAAAATATCCATTACACAAAAGTGAAATGAGCAAAATTGAAGTGTCTACATACAAGAAAGAACAGTAAAATACACACCGCAAAACTTGCAATTAGAGAAAGGAAATCTGTAAAAATCAATACACCATGGCAGATAAGTAAGTAACACTAAGAAAACATACCAGACTCTGAAGGGGATGTTTGAGAAACAAGTGTGAAACTGAACTGACTGATTTCTAAACCCAATGAGCTTTAAGATATTGACACTTTTTTGTTTCATTTGTAGGATTCTTCAACACTGTTCAAATACTATCTGTACGGACTTGGCCAACAGAGTATAATATAATTTAGGAATTTGCTTTGGCAAGACTACAGTTATTGCTTGGAGGATGTCTGTGGGAGATCTGGAGGGGAATTAGTTTTAATAAGATATTCTAATTAACATAAACATGTTTGGAGATTCTGGGCCATGGGCTACACAGGCCCATGCACTCTGAAGACTTTAATATTCTCCATTATTTGAGGGAGGAATACTATTTTGCTTTGTTTTTGTTAAATATTCTAATTACTTAAATAGCTTTGCAGTAAAGAATCTTTATGGATGGTTCATTTGGATCCTACAAGCATCTCCTGGATCCTGTGAGACTCCTAAGGGAGCATGAGTATCTCATCCACTGTGTTATTAATATTTGATTTTTCTCTATAAAAATGGTAATGCTGCCTTGGGTGCTTTATATAAATACATAAGTCATCAAAAGAACATATGCAAAGTTATAAGCCTGGGTAAGCAGCTATATGTGAATTAGAAGACTCTCCTTTAAATCCAAAGGAATATCAAAGAGCTCATTGAAAAAACAATCTCCTACCAGCACCCTGTACTTTCCTTGTCTTCACATTACATCTAGAAGAATTCTTCTAGTAATCTAGTAATCTAGAAGTAAATACATTTCAATAGAGTTCCCATTAAAAGCCAAGAAATCACCTTGGTTTTGTCTCAGGTTTTTGTGATTCATTGCCAATTATAAAAAAAAAATCCTATATATGGAAAAATTTGGTATATTTTGAACTATCTCCGTGAGGGATATTTGGTATATTTCTCTTGATGCAGTAACCAGTTGCATGTTACCTTTTTACATATTACTCGCAATTTTTTTTAATCTCATTAATCTTATATCTCTCGCATGTACATTTTGTTTTAACAAGGAAAACAAGGACATTCTATAGTTTTATAAGCTGGAAATGGAAAGGAGATCATCATGCAAGGGGTTTGGACTAGATGATCTCTAAAGGTCCCTTACAACCCTACCATTCTATGGTTCTCTGTACCAGGGTGCCTTGTTTATTCCAAGCAATTGATAAGATGCTCTAGCAAGTACAAGTGTGCCTCTGATAATACACCTGCATACCCCATACATATGTCTGCAGAATATCTTTATTTATTTTGTGCCAGTGGATCTACTTCACTGGAAGGAGATTTTCACTGAAATATTCATTCAGTGAAGTTTTATTTTCCCTAGCAGTTCTGGAAAGCCCTGAAGCAATTATAATGCTAGTATGTGCTGTCATCATGATATATGTAAAAACACTTTAAAACTTGATAGACTATTTCTTAGACATCTCTTCTAATGTTAGTAATGTTGTTAGAAAAGTAATGTTGTTATGGCAGAGAGAATTCTTTAAGACATTACCTTCTAAACAGACACCATGTTAACCTACTCATTTGCTCTTTGGAAAAGAAATAAAGCTTTTATGTATTCCAAATTTTGACACAATTGGCCTTCTTCACTTACAAGTCAAACAAGGTCAGTGCCAAGATTCATTAATATCAGTAAATACCATCTAGAAACATCCCAGGTGGAGTAAAAGGTTTCAGAATCACACCACATGACTGATTGTGGTTGCACTCTTCAGCAACAGACATGTCTCACACATGATTTGATAGTTGCTACAAGTCAACTACCTTTAAACTCTGATATCAACTATTTTGTTAATTACCTACAGGTTGTGAATACATGCTCTTGTATCTACCACAACTTTTTGCTGTTTGATGCTCATTTGATAAAGGTAAGACAAAGAAATAGTTCTCTTATTTTTATTTTTTGTTGAGGGCTTAGTATCGCTGTTTAGAAAGGAAAATCACAGTGATGCTAAGACCTCTCTAAAAAATGTTCAGTTGAGAGAGTCTAGTCTGTGTGTGCTGAACCAGCACATGGTAGGTTGAAACACTGAGGAATTTTTTTCAAAACCATATTGCCACTCTAAGCTGAAGAGTTAATGAGGACACAGCCCCCAAGGACTAATGACACTTACTCAAGCTCAAACCGTGCAAAAGGATGAAGAATGAAATGTCTTGTGAGTTTTTTTGATGTATTCCAGCTTCAGCTGTTGGCCTAAGGGAAGGAGTGATTTGACTGTCCATGAAGAACAGGCAGAAAAAGGAGTAAATGGTATGAAAAAGAACGGATATCTCACGGTATATACTGCAGGTGTATGGCAGTAGAAGATTTTACAGCTCTCATAAAATGGGTCTCACCGAGGCAGACTCTGGCAGTCAAGAGTCTGGTAAGCAGTTTGCCACAGCCTATCCACAGTCTGCTTTGCAAATGAACATCTGATATTGAGAAAAAACGTTTCTTCACTTCATGTGAACCTGGACCTTTGAGGAGACTTCATAAAGATCTTGAATTTATTATATTAATTTCCTCTGCAGTACACAAGTCTCCTGTATGCTAAAGACAACTGATGCCCTTCCTATACCAAATATTAGCAAGAGACAATGTAACAATGTCCCTACCAAGGAAAATAACAGTTACTGAGTTTAGAGAACATGTCAGATGTTTTCTTATCCACTCCTGCTATGGTTTGTCACCCTCTTTGCAAAATTTGCTGAAAGTTCACTTCTCAAACGTTTCTGTTCAGCTTCCAATACCCTTGAGTTCTAGAATGTTGGACAAAATTGGATATCTGTAGCAAATGCTGCCCCATTCCACTAAAATGTACCATTATTTCCAAAGTTGCCTCTGCCTTGACATCTTTTTAAAGGAACAGGCAGCTTTCAGATTTTAATGGAAGGAATTTCCTAGAGCTCATCCAGCAGAGTCCCAAAAGCTAGCATGATTAATAATTGAACTAGACAAAAAAAATCCCAGATCTGGTTTGTTCTTGAAGGTTATTCCAACCTGAATTATCGAGTGTTTACTGAAAAATTTGAGTAGACACATAGACAATTTCTATGGATCAAGATAAAAGAGTTTCTTACTTCATAAGAAGCAGTCCATGTGTGTAAAACCATTATTCCTGACTTTGCATGGCATCCAAGCCTCCAGTTTGCAAGGCTTTAGAATGGGACTCTGAGGAGCTGGTGTCCTATGATGTCCCCTGAAAGTTTTAGATGAACTTGTACTGCTTATGAAATTTTTACTTACTCTCTTGTTTTTGCTTGCTGGAAACTTGAGGGGCAATTTTTTTTCTATTTACCATATGTCATTCCATTTTTAACCAGGTCAATAAAGACCAGAGTGCATACAACCAAAATTAACCAAATTTCTGAAGAAGTTCAACCTTTCTGTAACCACAGAGGATGTGGAAAGAACAACACAACACCACCTTGCCTTAGCAACACATCTGATATATTGTAAAAACTTGTGTCAGTTTAAGTTAAAAGTTTATTATATTTTGCAGTAAAGATACTACATGATTCATTCTAATAACAATCACTTTCATCTTATATTGGGATTACAATGTCATCTGCAGCTAGGCCCAGAGTAAGGAATATACTGACCACTAATAGTTGAGTCAGAAACCAATAGTTGAGTCAGAAAGCAATAGTTGACATTTGGCCTATCTTAGTTTTGGTATTTAAAAAAAAATGTGTTTGGAACAGATCAGTCTGAACTATTTTAGCAGAAATTCTAAATAGAAATATAATTGGAAACAGCTACTTCATCACAATTACTTGTTCTATTCAATAAGACATTTATATCTCATTTTATATCTTCATCAATCTGATGCATTTTAGAAACATCACTTCACTAAGGAGTAAATTTAATAGCAATGCAAATGTAATCTTGACTGATGTGGTAAAGTAGAAGGACATTTTTTCTCTCCATGCTCCTTTGAGAGCTTTCAGCAAGTAGTAAAGCTTGTAAATCTTTCTTTATACAGCTAACCTTGTCATCATCTTACAGTCACTGTCATGAAAACAACACAGGATCAGGTTTTTACAGTGTGTGAAGAAACAAATGAAGAGGATAGAGGTCCTTCAGTGCCCTGGTTTCTCAGCTGCTATTGTCTTGACATATTTGCGAGAAGCGTTTGGGTGCTCTGAACAGTAAACAGCCCTTTGAGCAGTTCCACAATGCTCTCTTTCAATGTGGTTTTGCTGAGTACAGGACATAAGAGGGAAGTGGGGAGAGGAAGAGAAAGAGAAGGCACCATAGGCACTGACATCTGTGTTTCCTATAGCTGCATCTACAGGAATATGAAGTACTGCGAATATCCACTCATTTGATTAAATTAATCCTAATTCCATCACATAAATATAGGCAATATATTTGGCTTCATTTGCACATACAGAATGTAAGAAGATCTTAGATAACTTGGTCATCATCTGCACAATATATAAACGTGGTGAAAAATCATTTTCTTCTTTGAAAGCAAAATATTTTCTCAGCTTAAAAATTTTCAAGAGACAAAAAAAACCCCAATGGCAATATCCTTGAATATTGCTAGACAAGAAAAAGTTAGGCTGATTTTCCTTGTTTTCTAGATAATAGGGTCTACCTTGCTTCTCATCTTCCAAAAAGAGAACTCTACCTTCTCAAAATACCTAATTCAGTTGTGATGTTTTGAATGATTTCTGTCCTATGAATAAAATAGGTATTGATGTTAATTGAACAACCAGTCCAAAATATGATTCACTAAACAGATCTGTGAAATCAAATTATTGTCTCTTTCCTCTGGTATCAGGGGCACATTCTAATTGGTGTATGTGAGTGCATATGCATTTATTCTACTGGATCTAAACCAATTTCCAGTAGCTGAGGAGACAATTCTTTTTTCTCTCTTTCAATAATAGTCACATTATTTGGCCATTCAATAATAGAAGTAGAAGAGCTATCACCCAAAAAGCATAACCAGATATTTGATGTGGATGATTATGCTAGGAAGTCCACATTAGCAACTCATTTTCTCTTGATATGTGTGCACAAAAGCAGAGTAATTTTCCTACATGAAAAGCTTTGAAGGTCACTCACATTTTAGAACAGTTAATGCCTGAATGAAGCAAACCTTAAGTGCTCTGGTATTGCTTAAATTTATATTTTATTCACCAGAAATAGTCATACATCTAAATAAGAACAGATTTTTAGAGTTGTCTCTAATTTATATATCAAACAAAAATCGGATGAAATGGTTGGTAAGAAGGAAATAAAAAAACACTATCTATTAGAGGTGAAATCTTACAGTTAAAGGAAAAGGAGATGCTGACACAGTCTTATCAATCTTGTTTGTCTGGGCATTATAACAGCCATTAAATTTCATTGGGACTGAAACACAGTTTATGAGGATTTGCAGATCAGTTAAATACTGAGATTTGAAATTTTAAGGGTAAATGGTCTGGTGATAAATCCTTAAACTGTCTTTGAGGAGCTTTTGTTTGCATAATGATGATCTCAGGTCAAACAGGATAACATCAGATATCAGACCCATTTCTACTGTGTTGCATACTTTTCTTTAAAGGAAGAAAAGGGTAAATATTTGCAGATATCCCTGTGGAGTACTCATGAAGGCTATGGGTTTCTACATGACAAGATATTTGGTAAGAATCACAAAAATCACAAAGCAGAGAGCATCCAAAGTGAAGGGACTCACTTAAAGAGAGGACCAAAGGCTCTGTTGGGGCTGCATTGTATTGATCATGGCAGTGAGGCTAACCATTTGACAACCAAACACACGTCACTTAAATGTATGGCAGAAAAGTAAGAGGATGTCATGGTTTAGCAAGGAGCAGCTTTTGCTTGGTAACAGGGGGAGGGGGGTTGCAGTGAAGACCTGGTAAAGAGTTTTTGGACTCTCCCCTGGCTCCTGGGTTCAGATCCACCTCCGGCCCGGCTGGGCCAATCTGGCACCTCTGCCATCACTACTTAGGGATGGGAATTTGAAGTGCTTAGGAGAAGGTGTAAAAGTGATTCAAGATGGAGGCAACCATGCGGACCCCACAGTCAGAGAAGGAGGAAGGAAGGAGGAGCAGCAGACCAGAGACCCCTCTGCAAGCCGTGCTGAGAATGCAGGCTGTGCCCCTGCAACCCATGCAGGGCCATGGCAGGACTGAGAGCCACCAGCAGCTCTGTGTGAGTGCACCTGGACGGGCAAGGGACTGTTTGAGGAGGCGGCCATGGCCATGCTGGAGAGCCTGCATGCCACAGAGCAGCCTCACACAAGAGGCAGAAAGGAGCTGCAGCTTTTGGGATAAATGCACGTCAGAGCAGTCGGTACAGGGCTGTCGTGTGTGTGAGGTACCCCAAGGAGGTACAGGGAGGACTGCTGTGGAGTCCACCTGCCCTGAGGAGAGACAAATGGCAGAAGTATCGAGAATAGACTGACTGAAACCCCCACTCCCCTGCCCTTCTGGGCCGTTCAGGGGAGGAGGAGGTTAAAACACCAGGATCAGGACTCTGAGTCCCGGAAGAGGGGAGGAGTGGGGAGAAAGTGGTCTTAAAGGGCTGATGGGACTCTTCACTGTTGTGTCAAGAGAGGAAATATTTTCCACATGCAAATGTTCCAGGGGAAAATATTAACATTTCAATGTGTTAGATTGTGTTTTCTGAGTTATTATATCTGATTATCATAAGAGATAAGGCTATTGTTCCTGGTATTTTCTTTAAAATTTTGAGCATAGTGGATTTTTTTCAAAGTTATTTACCTAACTTTGACATGATCAAAGATTTTAAATTACGATGAAGTTTGACAAATCCCAGTCATTCATGAGACTGTATTTTGTTTGAGGAGTCTTTTTATTTGGTTTGAATTTTTGATTGAAATTATTTCTGATCAAGTTTAGGAAAAAAAAATGAATGAAACATTACTTTTTATGTTATTTAAATGATTTTATTTTTGCTTCCTTAGATCAAGAACTCAAGTTGTGACTACATCACAGAGTTTCTACCATGGATTTATCCCTGCAATGGTGCTGGAAGGTGGTTGCAAGCTTGACCATAGAGCCAGCAGAAACAGGACAAGTTGTTTCATTATGTTTTAGGAAAATAAAGACAATGTTTATCTAGAGGTGCTAGCCAACTGGCACTCACTTTCAAATGTTGAATGCAGTGAAAAGTGAAGATTTGAAACTGATAGCAGACAGCTAGTTTATTAAATGTAATATTTGGGGCTCTCAACTTGTTTTACTGGTTGTTGTGCTGGAGAAGCTGCTAATAATAGTGGTCTAGACAAGGGAACATCATCCAATTCAACTCAATAGCTTATACAATTTTCAGAGTGATAGTAATTCAATTTGTTCAGAAAAAAAACCCCTTCAACTAAAATTATAGAGCAGACTCACCTATGGACATAGAAAAACAATTTACAAAACACTTTATTGTAACATTTACAGAAGCTCAGTTTGAGATTCCAAAAACTCTGACAATTTTTGAACCTTATTTAAAACGGCATCCTTCACTAACTTATATATTTTAATAAGTTGTGTCTATAAATTTTCAAAGACTAAAGACCCAGCTGGAGGTTTATCCACATATTAACAAAGCCCTTGGAGGACTGTATTAACAAAAAGTTTTACTTTTCACACTTTTACAAATTTTACTCTTTTAGGAATCATGCTGTTTTGAAAATGTCATTTTCCAGCTGTTGAAAAGTCCAAGAAGCAATGACATTCATTATCTTACTTTCAAATATAATGTAGTCCTTGCTACAACCTTGTTTTCTCATGAGAGTTTCAATGCAGTTCAAGTAAATAAAAAATATCTTGGTTACAAGACAAGTAGTCAATTATAATGAACTCAGAAAATTTATTTTCTGCTTCAGGAGCTATTCCTGGCCATCTGAAACACTGTTCTCATTCACTTGTTCAAAAGTGTGTAAAGCCTGAACAGCTCTTCCCACTAAACAGAAAAAAAAAACCCAATTCAACCAGTTGTGGCTCAGCCTGTGGAATCTGGGATCCAAAAGACACAGTTATGTAAGTTGCCAATGCTAGCCTGTGTAATTGGACATGGACAAGTTTCATAGCCTTATGATGCTTGCTTCACAGATGAAAAAGAGAATAAATTAATAGCAACATAAGGCCTTCCTTTTACATTACAAAGTTGCAAGTTATATTATTAGTGAACTAATAAAGGAAACTGTGAGATTAGATTTTTTTCAGCATACATATATGTATGTATATATATGGAATTATGTGGAATTATGCAAATAATGCAATTGGTGACAGTGAAGAAGGAAGCATCTGGTTTGTTTGTCCTGCACAGATGAATGATAATAAGAAAAGCCATACTGGAAGATGCAATCTTCCTTGTGCATAGCCAAGTTTGGCACACTTGCAGATTCATGATAATCAAGTTTTTGCCCTTCAAAGGACAATAAATAGAATTAATATTTTCTAGCCTTTTTAGGTTTGTGTTTATAAATAAATGCACTTGCAGGATGTGTCCAGTAGTATTAACAGAGCCAGTTAATTCACTGTAAGGATAGCCTATCATCTATCATCCCAAATGCAAGGAAAAGGCAAATGTCATAAAAGGGTATGGGAAACCACAGGCCATGCAGTCTACGTTTAACTTCTGTCCCTATGAAAATCAGGAAGTAAGTCTTCACAGAAGCCATCTCCAAACACAAGAGGACAAAAAGGCAGATGAGAACAGATAGACTGAATTTGCCAAGGACATATAGTGCTAGATGAATCTGCTTTAAAGACTAATTTGCTATAGCTCTATGAAAAAAATTGAAGAGCAAAGACCTTCACTTATACTGATTTTACAAAGGGTTTCATTACAGTATTTTGATAATTATTTTAAAGAGATTAAGCATTCTATGTGAGAAAAAAAAAGCTGCTAAACATTTGAGCCTAGAGAGCAGTGCAGTTGGCAGATGTTTGTGTGTGACGTTACTCAAGGTTTCAAAGTGTTGAACACCTTTTTCAATGACCTTTACAGGTACATGACCTCATCAAGTTGCTGCCAAATTATGGGAGAGTGGAAGCGTTGACAACACTTGACATAAAAGCAATTTATCTGTAGGACTGCAATAAATTGGAAGAATGGGCAAACAGGTAGTATTCAAAGTTCATCATCATAATGAAATTACAGACCTAAGATGGAGCAACCCTATAAGCCGGTACAGGTTAGGGAAATTATTATTTCCCTCTATTGCACATTGACAAGGTTACTTCTGGAATATTTGTGTCCAGTTTTAGACTTCATAGTGCAGAGAAATTAGAATGAGTCCAAGGAAGGTCCATAGAGTTGACCAGCAGTCTGGGGTAGATGACATTTGAGTGAAGGATAAGGGGCTTTGTTTTGCCCAAGAAGAAAAATGCCAGAAGCAAACTAATTACAGCTGTCATCTACATAAAGGTAGGGGAAGTGGTGATTGTAGAGAAGATGGAGCCAGATTCTTCTCAGAGATGCACAGCAAAAGAGATAGAGGCAGAACACATGGTTTACAACAGCCTGTATTTAAGGCAAATCCCTGCATGATAAAAAGTACTTTATCCCAGGTACAGCTTCTTGAGAAAGGCTGTAGCATCTCTGTCAATGGAGACTTCCAAATCTTGATATGACACAACCCTGATCAGACTGATATAACTGCAAGATGAACTTCACTTTTGAGAAAGATTGAGTGACCTCCAAGAGGCTATTTCAGTCTAAATTTTTCTGCAGTCTTATTGAGTCAATGGTAAAATATACTCTAGCCATGAAATGTGAATGAAGACTTGCTACTGGTTTAGTGTCCAAGGCAGCAAATCACAGTAGGTAGGATCCACCACAGAGATATAATCCCATGGTGCAGGCCAGGGGCAGACAGATGAATCCAATACATAAAACTCCATAGTAGTCATTACAGTTGACTTGGATTTATTTGCTCTCTTTATCTATGGGGCTGAAGTTGAGCCTCTTTGAGAAACAGGTCTGACAAATACAGTACTCTCAAAAATAGCTGGAAACAGGCAGAATACATTGGTGCTGCACCATCGACATACCAATAACAGCTTTGTCATGGTTTCCTTCTATTATAAATCAGGTGCCTGATTGTTAGATTATACACTAGCTTGATGCACTCTCACAACAGAAAGGACTGTGAGCGAAATGAGAATAGTTTTGATTGTGAAACAAAGGTAGTTCTAAACTGTGAACTGGATCCCATAGTTTAACATGCCTTTAATAATGTGTACTTCAAGAAACTGCATAAATAGCTTATGCCTCCATTTCATAATGATTAATAAAAATGCTGTATTTATAAGGTTGAAAGTGAAAAAGAAAGTATTTTAAGTTTGAGAGTGTGGGGAATAAACAAGCAGTAAAGTTCTGGTCATAATGAAACAGGTCACCAAATCAAGACACCATATGACAAAGAGGTCATGACCTCTAAACTCATTAAATCTCATGTTTTAGTTTTTGAGAATTAGATGAGATGAGAAACCCAAACCGAAATAAACTAACGAGCTTTGAAAGTTTATCTGGAATCTTAATGAACTCAAGGAGAGGAAAGGACATTCGTAGTTTTTATAGCTCAAATATTAGAATTTATATTTCATACAGTTACTCTTTTAACCAGAAAGCCCAATCAAGAGTCCTAATACACAGCAGACTTGTAATTCTATAATACAAATAACCTCAAATAGTATATCATTTCAATGATAAATGGGCACTTCCTCAGACTAAACATTTTAGAGAACCTCCTCATGAAGAAAATGGATGCTACAGAACACTTCTCTGAATCTCTTGTTTTTCATTATGTTCACATCCCAAATATACAGCTGGGTAATCCCCTGTGTTAAAGGTCTCATTCAGCCTGCATTAGCCACTGCACCAAAAGTCTAGACGGAGCTCAGGTTGTTCCTCATGTCTCGGGTTAAGGCATAGGATGTTTAAAAAAAAAAGTTCTTAACAATTACATTTTCACTCCTTGCAGCTTCAGTCTTACATCTCCCCAGCTCACACAGATATGATCACCAGAATAGGCACCTTTTCCCAACTCTTCATCTGCTCTGAGCTTTCAGAGTCCCAGCAAGTATCAGCTAACGAGTGTCAGACCTGTCCAGCTACTAGATCCTATTTACAATCACATAATATAGATCTAGAGATCTAGTACAGGCTCAAAATTACTCCCCACAGAATACCTTCAGTGTTGGAGTTTTACAGAAGCATCTGTATATCAGAGTGAGGGATGTCTAACCCAGGCTTATACTAGGAAAGGTTTATTGCAGCACTGGACATGTAGGATTTTATTATGGTTGGATCTTCCATCTTTAAGTCTATTTAATGAACATGACAAAGGGTTCTATTTTATTTCAGAGGATTTTGGACAGTGCTTACGAAGATGAAAACATTATAATGTCTTTTTATGTTCACTGTAGCAGATTTCTTCTGATGACATACTTTCTTGTAGTTAACATTTCCATGGTATACTTACTCTGAGTTGTTGTTTGATTCTTTTGTTAGTAGATGGACTAACAGATGCAACAGAGAAGATGCTGTTTTCACTACAGACATTTTCAGCAAGACTGATGCTTTCTCTGTGCCTCTTTTGTTGCTTTCACCCTTACCATGATGGTAATGCTTGCTCTTGCTTCTGTTTATTGCAATAGCAATATTATTTACAAGTATTGTCTGTCTTGATAACAACATTTGCTCTTCTACCTGTCTCACTAACAGTGAACTAGCTTTAATATTATATTTGTCTACTTCCAATACAATTGCAAAACTTCCTTTGACCTCTTTTGTTCTTTTAACACATCTGATGGTAATGACCTTGTAAGTACCTTCTGCTGATACCTTTTCCTGTATCTGCATCAAGATGATCTCATCTTTTGCTCAAATACAACGCTTTTGCAGAAAATTGGGAATGCTGCAAAGAGGTGTAAGATTGTTCTGTCTTTGAGTCTGCTTCTTAATTCAAGTGCCTTGTGTCTAGACTAAAAATGATATCATCTTTTAAGTAGGAAATATAAAAGCAGGTAGAACAACCCCAGTCCCCTTCACTTTTGTTTAAACCTACAGGTATGATTACAGCTTTTGATGAAAATGTAGATTTTTTTTTTAATTGACTTATGATCAATGTAAAATTTGAAGAAACTTTACAAGAAACTTTAGTTTAAAATACACCTTTAATCACTACTAGTATAGTCTTTTCTTATTTTTAATTTCACGACCCAAGAGAATTATGAAGCTGAACAGTCATATATGACAGAAAAATTCAGCTCATGATATTCAATTGGAATATTCAATGATTCTACTTACACCTAGAAAAACTCTTCAGGACTAATTGAGTTGAATAGATATAAATAAGATCAAGAATTGGTCCAGTGTATTTAATTATAATTTTCCACCTTACACTAAACAACTGCCATGATGCTAGGTAATGCAAATAAACTGAGAGGAGCAACTTGTATGGGTGCTGTCTGTTATATTTAACCTCCATAATAATTTTATACCACAAGAATAAGAAGAAAAAAAAAAGGAATAACATGCTAGCAAGATGTTGCTTATAAAATAAAGAACTTTTGTGTCATAGATTTATGTCTAAATGTACTCTATCGTTGCTGGAAAGGTTCTTTAAAAATGGGTTATATAAAATAGGTTTACAAGGGCAATTTTTGCTTATAAAGTAATATTTCAAGAGAATTGAAGCTAATTGAATCCAAGAAGTGCCAGACATCACTAAATATAGGCAAGAAGAGGCATTGAGGGCTTTTTGAGCTAAAAATCAACCTGAAGTTTCAGTGAATGCAGTTTACAAAAACAGGCATCTTAACTAGCAATATTAAAAAACACCAGGGAAAAATGCCAAAGATTTTACGGGCATTCATTGCTCTAAACTTTAAATTTTAAAAACAGTATTGCTATCTGTTGCTAAGACAATGTTCTGAGAAAAAGCATCGGCGTCACCTCTACAATCACTTTTAAAGAAGCAGCTAGAAGAGGAGAGTTCTTCCTGTTTCTTCTTCTGTCTTCTCTTCTTTTCCAGCTGGTGGTGGTGCAAGGAGTTGGGAGAGAGAGAGAAGTTACCATGCGGACTCCAAGGTCAGTGAGGAAAGAGAGGAAGTGTGCTGGAGCAGAGACTCCCTTGCATCCTGCAGAGTGGACTGGTGAAGCTGCGATTTGTTTTCATTTTGCTAAAGACCCCGCATCGGGGGCAGTGATTCTCTTCATTAAAGACCCTGTGTCAACATCAGTGACTACGGCCAGAGGAAGTGTGTCCTGTATGAAGGACCCCATAATCACAGAAGCTGTAACTGTGGGGAAGAACCCATGCCAAAGATATTCACTAAGGACTGTGTCCCGTGTGAGGGACCCTGTATCTGCCAAAGCCATAGCTTCTGGGAAGAACCCACACCAGAGAAGTTCATTAAGGACTTTGTCCCATGTGAGAGATCCCATATTGGAGCAGGGGAAGAATGCCAGCAGTCATCCTCATCTGAGAAAAGAGAAGTGGCAGAGCCCATCTGTGAGAGACTGATTGCAACCCCACTGCCTGCCTCCCTGAGCCATTGAGGAGGGAAGAGGTAGAGATATCGGGAGCAGTGAACTGAGCCCAGGAAGAAAGGAGGGATGGGGGAGGGAGATCTTAAAGTGCTGGTTGTAATTGTCTCATCATCCTACTCCCTTCTTGCTTTTTGTTCTGTTCTGTTTCTTGTAGATAGTAGAATAAACCTTCCTTACTTTCCTAAGTCAAGTAGTGAAGTCTATTTTGCCTGGAACTGTAATTGCCAGAGAGCCCTCCCTGTCATTGTCTCAATCCACAACATCTTTCATTATTTTTTTTCCTTCCAGTTTGCTGGGGCCTCTGCCATCCTAACTAGGGTGGAGCTGGATCGGTGCACCAAGCAAGTGATGATTCACTGCTGCCTGGGCAAAACCATGATAGCACCGCAGAACTCTTCGAATCTTGTGGGTCTATAAAACAGACTTTCAGAGGTTTTGATTTGTGATTTTTCAACATATCAGTGGGAAATGTTTGCATTTTGCAGGATGAAACAAGTAATGAGGAAAATAAGGCTAGACAAACTCTACAGAAATAATTTTTCTCACATTATTGACTTTTATTTTCCAGCTGAGGTAATGTGAAGGTTCCCCCATATTAATTAAAAGTCAAAACATATTGCACTGGAAGAAACATCATACCTATTCCTCTTTTTTTGTGTCAGTTCACCACAACCTCATCTGTTTATGCTACCTAATGTTTAGAAGAAATAGGGATGGATATATAAAAAAAGAGTTGTCTAAGCCAGAAAGAGTTAATACGATTTTGACAGTGATGAAAGACTACAGTTTATGCGGCTGGATCCTGTATGGTTTTATTCTCTTTATTAATGAAACAAATATTTTACAGAAGGAAGTATTCACCATGTGGCATTTTGTGCTGTTTTAAAAAGTGGATAATTTTTAAAAACTATGAAATATAAAAAATAGTTACTAGGAAACTGTATAATTCAATTTTTATAGTCTATGTTCCTTCTAGAAACATTTTTTCAAGCAATGCCATATTACTGTAGGTCAAAAACCTAAGCATTAACTAGCTTCATAGAATCTGAATCTTAGAAGGCGTTGTTGCAAACCTATCAAGTCATTCCCTGTGAGACATTTTCACCACCATAGCTGGAATGTATCAGAATCTGTGGGAGGCAAAAAGCCCCTGGCTTATCTGAATTTTTTTTTTTTTTTGTCAGGTCTGAGACAAAATAATTGTGAAGTAAAATGTATTGTAAACCCCTACAGACAGATGACAATGATTAAACAGCACTTCAAAGCCTTTTTCTGACTTTCAATTCACATAAATCTGATTATTATCATGCCTTTATTTTCAGTCTTGACCTAATTTATCCTAATCTGACTCATTTAGCAGGGAACAGGTTAATAGCAGTACTCCCTTCCACTTTATAGAACAAAATTGATGTCATTTCTTCATATATAACCATTACATGACCTAAGAACATTAGGAACATTAGAACGTTAAGTAATGTGACCATCTATGAAAACCTCAGTGAGAAGACACATAGATAGAGGAGAGAATATTTTCTTTTGTTCATATTGGATAAATATCTACATGAAGCCAAGAGAAAAAGATGATGCTGTTGTGGAAGGACTAGATCAAAAAGACTATATTTTTTACTGAAACATTTCACACATTTCTAATACATTTTATCAATATGGCAATAGTAATCTAGTGATGAAGGAAAGAAACGTGAGAGCAGCTAACCTTGGATCTCATCACTCATGACCTGATCAGATGAATTCTTGCCCTTCCCTAAATCCTTGAATCCTGACTGAAAGATCCATCTAATTCTGTGCTTACATAACAATTTCCAGTTGGGTATTCAATGATACATGAGCCTAGAGGAGGCATAGAAGGGAAGAGCGGATATACATTTTGAATCTGATCTTGTATATAATGAGTGCTCCAGGGGGAAAAACAAAAAAAAAATCTTTCACTTAGTTCAAGAATCTCAGTTAAGCTACAGAAACCATGCTGGTCTGCAGACCTTCACAAGCATTTGGCCAAGAGACCTTCTCTCTGAGCTAAGCTGCAAAGGGACTTCCATAAATTTTTGATGCTCAGGAACTTTTGAACCTAAGCAGACTGTCCTTTTGGTGTTTTCTCTATACAAATCTGACAAATGCTTTTAAAAATTTTGACATCTGAGAGGACCTTTGACATAACTTGAGAGTTATTTAATCTAGTAACAGCATGGATCTTAGTTCTGTTAACATTACTGTTTAAATCCTATGAGAGAGAACTACCACATATAAAAGACAGGATACTGTCTCTAAAGGATGAGGATGACTTTGAATCACAGAATGATGTAATTTGGAAAAGATCTTTAAGATTATCAAGCTCAGCTGTTAACCAAGCACTACCACCTCTGCCACTAAACCATGCCCTTGAGTGCCACATCTACATGTCTTTTAGATGTCTTCAGGAATGATGACTCAGCCATCTCCCTGGGCAACCTATTCCAATGGTTGATAACCCTTTCAGGAGAGAATTTTTTCCTAATAGCCCATCTAAACTTCTCTCGCACAACTTAAGGTTATTTCCTCTTGTCCTATCAGTTATTACTTGAGAGAAAAGACCAGCTCATTACAATCTCCTTTCAGGTAGTTCCAGAGAGTGACAAAATCTCCCTTCAGCCTCCTTTTCTTGAGGCTAAACAACCTCAGTTCCCTCAGTTCCCTCAGCCACTCTTCATCACCATTGTTCTCTAGACCCTTGACCAGCTTTTTTGGCTGTCTCTGGACACACTCCGGCACCTCAATGTCCTTCTTATAGTCAAAGGCTCTAATCCAAGTATGATACTCAAGAAGTAGCCTCACCAGTGCTGAATAGAGGGGCAGATTCAGTTTCCTGGTCCTGCTGGCCACACTATTTCTGATATGAGTTAGGACGTTACTGGCATTCTTGGACATCTAGGCACACTGCTCTGAACCTGAACCCTGTGTCTGTGTTGAAAGACAGAGATTAGTTGTAAAATCATTTCATTCTCTGTAATGAATAAAAACTACAGGATTTTGAGAAGATTCTACTCTGTAAAAAAATGTTTTATCCACAGTATAAAAATATGAAGTAAGCACCTGTAAATCTCTCTCTAAGAGTTCATTCCCCAACCTGTACTGGTACATGGGGTTATTCTTTCCCAGATGCAAGACTCTATGCTTGCACTTGTTGAATTTCATTAGATTTCTCCCTGCCCAACTCTCCAGCCTGTCCAAGTCTCATTGAATGACAGCACAGCCTTCTGATGTGTCAGCCACTCCCCCCAGTTTAGTATCATCAGCAAACTTGCTGACAGTGCCCTCTGTTCCCTCATCAAGATCATTAATAAATGTATTGAATGGTACTGATCCCAGCACCCACCCCTGAGGGACTCCACTATATGTAGGACTCCAACTAGACCCTGCCCCAGTGATCACAACTCTCTGACTACTTTCCTTTAACCAGTTCACAATCCACCCCACTACCTGATCATCCAGCCCATGCTTTCTCAGTTTTGCTGCCAGGATGTTATGAGAGATAGTGTCAAATGCTTTACTAAAATCGAGACAAACCACATCCACTGCACTACCACCATCTATCCATCTGGTTACGTCTTCATAAAAGGCTACCAGGTTGGTTTACCCTTTGGTAAAGCCATGCTGACTGCTCCTAATGACCCTCTTGTCCTTTAAATGCCTGGAGACAGCACTCAGGATAAGTTGTTCCATCATCTTTCCAGGGATGGAGGTGAGGCTGACTGGTCTGTAGCTCCCCAGCTCTTCCTTCTTGCCTGTTTTGAAGACTGGAGTGACATTTGCTTTCCTCCAGTCCTCAGGCACTTCTGTTCTCCACTACTTACTGAAGATGATGGAGAGTCGTTTAGCAATGATTTCCACCTGCTCCCTCAGCACCTGCGGGTGCATCCCATCAGAACCCATGGATTTATGCACATGCAGGTTTCTTAACTGATCTTTAATCCAGTCCTCATCAACTAAACAAAACTCCTCCTTTAACCCGTCTTCCTCCGGAGTCTGGGACTCCTGAGGACAGTCTCCAGCAGCACAGATAGAGGCAAAGAAAGCATTCAATAATGCTACCTTCTCTGTATCCTCTATCACCAGGGTACCAGCCTCATTCAACAGTAGGTCTACATTGCCTCTAGCATTAGTTTTATCTGCAACATATTTGAAAAAGCCCTTCTTATTGTCTGTGACCTTCCTTGCAACGTACAACTCCAACGAGGCTTTAGCTTTCCTTGTTGCCTCCCTACATCCTCTGACAACGATCTTATATTCATCCCAAGTAGCCACCCCTTCCTTCCATGGTCTATAGACTCTCTTCTTCCACTTGAGTTTGCCCAACAGTTCCTTATTTAACCATGCAGGTCTCCTGGCTCCCTTGCTTGGCTTGCTACCTGCTGGGATGCTCTGATCCTGAACTTGGAAAAAGTGATCCTGGAATGTAGACCCACTGTCTCGGACCCCTTTATCCTCTAATACTCTGTCCACAAGATGTCCTCTATTAATCGCTTGAAAAGGCCAAAGTTGACCCTGCTAAAGTCCAGGGTGATGGTCCTGCTTGGTATTCTGTTCCTACTGCATAGGATACTGAATTCCACCATCTCGTGGCTGCCCTCAACATCCACCCCTTCAACCAGATCCTGCTTGCTCATGAGCACAGGATCCAGCAGTGCTCCTCTCCTAGTTGACACATCCACCATTTGCATCAAGAAGTTACCATTGATTCACTGAAGGAACCTCCTGGACTCTAAGTAACTAGCTGTGTAGGTCTTACAGCAGATGCCTGGCTAGTTGAAATCCTCCATGAGAACCAAAGCCTGTGATTTTGAGGCTGCTTGCAGCTGCCTATAGAAGGCCTCATCAACTCCCCCATCCTGATCAGGAGGCCTGTAATAGACACCCACAACAGTGTCACACATGCTAGCCCACCCCTTAATTCTAACCCACAAACTCTCAACTTGACCCTCATCCTCACCTGGACAGAATTCAGTACATTCCAGCTGCTCTCAGACAAAGAGCAACTCTACCACCTTGCCTTGTTGGCCTGTCTTTCCTTAAAAGGACATATCCATCCATGACGATATCCAGTCATGTGAGCTGTCCCTGCAATCACAGGGATCATAATCCCTTGCCTGTACACAGACTTCCATATCCCCCTGTTTATTCCCCATGCTGTGTGCATTGGTTACAGGCATTTCAAGAAGAAAGCTGATTGTGTAGGATTCACACCTGACACTGTCTTGCCACGCTTAGACTCAACTTTAACAGGCTTGTTTTTGTCCCCTTCCCCCTTCAAAATTAGTTTAAAACCCTTTCTGTGAGCCTTACTAACTCATTTGCAAGGATCCTTCTCCCCCCTTGAGACAGATGAACTCCATCTGTCACCAGACATGTCATCATGAAAATTTCACCATGGTCAAAGAACCCAAAGTTGTGTTGGTGGCACCAGTCTCAGCTATCTGTTAATCAGTTCTGTTTTCCTTATTCATTCAGTATTCCCCCCTGCCATGAGAGGGATGGAGGAGAACACTACTTGTGTTCCCAAGCCATCTAGCATTCTCTCCAATATCACAAAGTCCTTTCTAATAGATTTTGAACTTCTCTTGGTAACCTCATCATTACCAACCAGCATTACCAACAGTGGGTAGTAGTCAGTTGGCCAGACCAGACCAAGGAGGTTCCTGGCAACATTTCTAACCCAGCCCCAGGGAGGCAGCAGACCTCTCTGTGGGATGGATCTACATGATATATGGGGCCTTCAGCTCCCTTCAGAAGGGAATCACCTACTACTATAACCCTACTTTTCTTTTTAATTGAGGCAGTCTTAAGGCATGATGGTGACTGACTCACCCTGGGCACCTCACGTGGCCCTACATCTTCGTATTCCCTTCCCTGGTCCTCAACTTCCAAAGCCCCATACCTGTTTTACAAGGGTGACTGGGAAAGGATCTGCCTACCTCCCCAAGAAGGGACCTGTACCCATTCCCCTCCATCTCTTAGGTCCCCTCTGTTAACCTGGAGAGAAGATGGTAGGGGATCCTCTACTTCTTGTGAAGGCTCATCTTGTTGCTTTCACCTCAAGAGACTGTAGATTCTCAGTCCACCAATCTATTTCTCTCATGCACTCCCTAATGCTCCTGAGTCTTTCCACCTCCTCTTTGAGTTTAACCACGAGTCTAACCAGAAATACCTGTTCATATGGAACACAAGTATTGGTTTTTATGCCATCCATTAGGAGTGCCAGGCTCTGGCACTCCCTGCAGTCAGACACTGGGACATCCACATATTTATGAATGACCTCTTTCTGGGTCACCACATTTCTTTGAAAAACATGTTTTTCCTGGGCTGCTACTATAGCTGCCTGCACCACCAACAGCTCACAGCAACTCCTCCCTCCTTGGTGACTCACCAGCCTTTGTGCTTGACTTAGCTTGGTGTGCAGGGATTCAATCCCTGTGCTCTTGGAGTATGTAAATTCCCAGCTGTGATGTAATACTTTTAAACAGGAAATACTCTTAAACAGGAATAACGAAATGAGTAATACTAGAAATCTCTTTTGAAGAGAGCAAAATATACCTTTCCAGATTTTCTCCTTACTATATGCCTGATTTGTACTGAGGTTAATATAAGACACTGTTTGCTGATACCAGACCAGTGAACATCAAAGTATGAATATCTAATACTACATAACATCAGTTGATAAGATGGGAACATTGCACCTCACATCTTATTAATGTTTAAGAGGATGTTGCACAACCATGCAGCTGCACACTCTTCTGTGCCCAGGCCGTGTTTTGCCTCCTACAAACATATTCCTTCAGACCAATCTGCTTGCACAATGTATGGTATTTAGCACCAATACAACCAGCACAGCAAGGAATCAGGAGTGCATGTAATTCACTGAGTGATGACTCCAGAAAAAAGAGTCAGAGAGATTACACAGGAAATACGGTACAGAGAGAATTACTTTAGAGGAAAAGTGTCCCAGACAGCAGGGAGACTTTGTCTACCATCAGTTTTGTGTTCTCTGTACATTATTAAGGCTTATTTATTATACTTAATGCCAAGTAAATATATATATTTTTTTTTCCATCAAGACTATCTCTAAGAATAACATTGGAACTAAATAGTGTTACTCGATAGTGCAAAGTGTTTGGTATTGACTAGCTAAAGATGTTGCAGACAGGTGACAAATAGCAATAGAATTGCAAAAAGTAGTGTTTGCTGAGCTAATACCTGTATCCTGTCTTATGGTAAAAGCCACAGAGACCATTTTTTACTCAGGAAGTCTCTAAACACATATATATATATACACAAAACATAACAAAGCTCTTCTAAGTTTTCTGTTCAGGGGAAGCTTGATTTTGAAGTTGAATCTGAATTAATAGATCAGTAGATTTCTTTGTGACTTTGACTTAATATGCCAAAACATGCCCTGGCTCTTCGGTCATTATGTCATATAGATGAGGGATGTGGTGGAAAAATATAGGAACTTTTCCTGAGCATGGTGCAACTAGGAAGGCTAAAGCCCATCTAGAATTAAATCTAGCCAGGAAAGTTAAGGTAAGTAATAAGGTATTTTTCAGGTACATCGGCAGCAAAAGGAAGATTAGAGGGAACGTGGACCCACTGTTGAACACAGAGGGTGCCTTCGTAACCGAGGATGCAGAGAAGGCCAAAGTATGCCTTCTTTGCTTCAGTCTTTATGGCCAAGGCCAGCGCTTAGGAAGCCTAGTTTAGCAAGGAGATGTTCCTCTTCCTGGGTGGATGAGGAAGAGGTTAAAGACTTGTTGGCCAGTCTTAATGTGTATAAGTCAATGGGTCCTGATGGAATGCATCCAAGAGTGCTGAAGGAACTGGATGATGTGGTTGCTAAGAAGCTCTCCATCATTTTCAAACAATCATGGAGGACAAGCAAAGTGCCTGAGGACTGCAGAAAGGCCAATGTCACTCACTACAGGTTGGTCAGCCTCACCTCCATCCCTGAAAAGGTAATGAAACAACCCATCCTGAATGTTGTCACTAAACATATGAAGGAAAGGATGGTTATCAGGGGGAGTCATCATGGATTCACTGAGGGGAGATCCTATTTGACCAACCTGATAGCCTTCTATGGGTGCATAACTGGCTGGCTAGATGAGGGGAGAGCAGCGGATGTCATCCACCTTGACTTCAGTAAGGCTTTTGACACTGTCTCCCATAACATTCTCATCAGAAAGCTCAGGCAGTGTAGCCTGAATGAGTGACCAGTGAGGTGGATCGAGAGCTGGCTGAATGACAGAGCCCAGAGAGAGGTGATCAACTACACAGGATCGAATTGGAGGCTTGTAGCCAATGGAGTTCCACAGGGATCGATTCTGGAGCCGGTCTTGTTCAACATCTTCATCAATGACCTGGATGAAGGATCAGAATGTACGCTCAGCAAGTTGGCTGATGACACCAAACTGGGAGGACTGACTGATTCACAAGAAGGCTGTGCTGCCATTCAGTGGGATCTCAACTGGCTTGAGAGTTGGGCGGAGAGGAACCTCATGAGGTTCAACAAGAACAAGTGCAGAGTCCTGCATCTGGGAAGGAACAAGCCCATGCACCAGTACAGGCTGGGGAATGACCTGTTGGAGAGCAGCTCTGCCGAGAGAGACTTGGAAGTGCTGATTGACAATAAACTAACCATGAGCCAGCAATGTGCCCTTGTGGCCAATAAAGCCAATGGCATTCTGGAATGCATCAAGAGACTGTGGCCAGCAGTTCAAGGGAAGTTCCCCTCTCGTTCTCCTCTGCCCTGGTGAGGCCTCATATGGAGTCCTGTGACCAGTTCTGGGCTCCCCAGCTCAAGAGGGACAGAGAACTTCTGTAGAGAGTCCGGTGCAGGGCCACCAAGATGATCAGGGGACTTATGAGGAAAGACTGCAGGAACAGGGGCTGTTTAATCTGGAGAAGAGGAGACTGTAGGAGGATGTCATTAATATTTACAAATATTTATACAGTGGATGTCAGGAGGTTGGGATATCATTTTTTTACTATTCTATCTAGTGGCAGGACAAAGGGCAATGAGATGAAACTCATTAAATGGAAAGTTCTGTTTATACATAAAAAAACCTGATTTTACTATGAGGGTGAGGGAGCCCTGGCACAGGCTGCCCAGGAAGGATGTGGAGTCTCCTTCCTTGGAGGTCTTCAAGACCAGCCTGGACATGTTCCTATGTGACCTGATCTAGGTGGACCTGCTTCTTCAGGGGAGTTGGACTCTAAAAATCCCTTCCAACCCCTACCATTCTGTGATTCTATGATTCTATGAAAACAGGTATCTGTCCTGTGAGCCTGGATTCAGAGACACAAAAGAAGAGGGAGGACAGTGCTGTAGCTCACATTAGGATACAGAAATCTAGACACTGCATTTTCTGCCATGTCTTTGTCCATTACTGTTTTTCTCTGTCTTGTTTCTTCAGGCTATGAGGCCTTTTTATTCAAAGGTTTCTCCTTTCATACAGAAAGAAAGATTTTTCAACCTTGATGCATTTTCTATAGCACAGTGAATGCTGGATTGTCAGCATAGAAATGTTGGGCTGGTAATAGTAATTCCCATTTCTAGATTAAAACAATCATACTGGAGCAGATGCCTTGCAAATCAGAGATTTTACATAACTATATATAGAGAATTTTACTACTTCAGAATGGAGGTAGTTCTGGAAATTGCTTTTAAACAGTTGTATCCGTACTTTGATGCAGAGTACAGCTATATTTACTGACCCTTTTTATTTAAAGACTTCTCAATAGATCCTTAAAATACATAAGCTATGAGCACATGACCTGGTGGTAGACAATATAGTGAGTGTACAGAACAAAGCTCTGAGTGGGACAGAATCTGGTCACTGAGACTTGCATTCACTTCTTCATAAAGTACGTTATAATCTACTTAATTTACCACAATCTAAGTTTAGAATTTTAATACTTTAAACATTAAAAAAGAAAAATTTCCTTTGAGTGACTTCCCCTTTGACTGACTTCTCCTCTGCAAGAAGAAAGTCTTTCTGAGCAGAAGCTCTGAATCCATATTTTGTCTGGAGAAAATTTGTATCTCATAGCTGCAGGATTCTCAGAATAAAGCCTTTTAATAGTAAGCCTGACAGGCTTTTAACTACAGCACAGTTGTACTGCCAAATACAACTAACACACATTGCTGCTTTCCTGTGGCAGTAAAATTGATGCTTTAAATGAGTCTTAAAACAGGATTTCTCTGCTAATTGCAGAAATAGATAACATGTGCCTTGAGCAGCCATTATTCATTTGACAGTAATTTTTCTTAAACTGTAAGTGGCATTTTGTTTCAATAGTGCTCAAGTGCCTGATATTCCCACAAGAAGCATTAAAACTCTTCCATTAAGGAAATTACTGGCTTGTGGATTTTGGCTTTTAGAACTGAAATTACCTGAGATAGTGTGTGTTTGGCTTTTTTTAATCAACAAGTTTCATATACAGAGAAAAATACTAGAACTTGCTTTCAAACCTCTTTTTTCCTCCTATCAGAAGATTTCCTATCCTATTAGACACATGGTGTTATTTAGCCTGGACAATGTATTTCTAACTTAGCGAGCAAAACATCCATGTTATTTTTTTTTAAATGTGAATTTTGTTAAATAAAGAAATGTGATACGTTGATGAGATATGAACATAAATGCTTCTGCAAAGATGAGAGACTATTTATGAGCTGTTGGATCCCAGGAGTAGCAAGAAGACCTATCTTGGCTTCTCAAAGTTTTCTTAGCAGTAGATTACTGCACACTGTGGGATGCTACCTCAGGTTTCAAGAAGGAGCTCAGGTTTTCTGCCTATCATTTTTAAGCTCATAGGCTGTCAAAAAGAGATCTTCCAGATCAAAGAGTTGAAGACCACATTTTACATCTCTCATTCTTTCATTTCCTTTTTCTCCATCATTTTTATGATTTGAGCTATTCTGTCATATATATTAACAATATGAAATTTGGGTTTACTGTAGATTACTTGTTCAGCTCAGGAGAGCTTCAGTCTCTAAGCAATTAAGAGACCAGATAGACCATGAAAAATCCAGCTATCAGAAAGTCTTTTTAAATTTTGTCTCCCCAGTAAAAAAGGAAAGGACTTAGTCTGAGAAAGGCACAGAGCTGAGTACAAACTGTCAATGATTCTATGAGATACTGAACTGCTCTGTTATCAAGAGCATGAAATGCTTATAATAAATTTAAAATTAATCATAAATGAAAGTTCAGTAGATAAAACTTGCATAAGAAAGCACTAGAGAGGAATTAAAAGTTACATAAAATAAAAGGAATTTGAGACAGCAACCACTGCCTCTTTATAAAAATGTTTTATTGGTTGATTTTCTAGCTATCTCAGAATATGTACTTGTATTAACACATGAACCATTGCTGAAGATGTCACATGGAAAAATTCTTATATACAATAATTAATATAATTAACAGGAAGACTGATTAAATTGTCTTTTGTACAGATCTAGAGATAAATTTAAATAGTTTGTAACTAAACACTGTATTTCAGGGCTTCTGAAGAAAATTATATCAACTGGAAATGTAGCCATAGGATTTCATGTGACAACATCTCTGATCTGAAATCAAAACCAATTAAATTATGATTACTTACGAGAACAACAAGTAATTAAAAATAGATTATTTTTTTTTTTGCTACATCACATCAAACGGAAACTTCATATTGGAATGGCTCTAGCAAGGTTAGTCAATCTTTAGCATTAGAAGTTTGAAAAATGAACATGCTATGAAACCTCTGAAAAAAACTTTATCTTAAAGTGATTCTTATGATAGAAAATTAGTTGTTGAGGTGAGTAACAGTACCTAGGACTGCTTAAAGTTACCCAGGACAAATTAACCAAACTAAAGAATGTGGCATTTAGAAGAGAATGAATTACCAAACTGAAATCTGTATCAACCCATGCAAGTATGATGAGGGAAAACAGAAAGGCAGGGAAACCTGAGGAAAAAGACTCTTATCTTACTCTCTAAAGTATAAGTTTTCAGCTAATTTAAGACAAATTTAGAATAAATAACTCAGAAATCTCAATACAAGCAAGAAATTCTGGAAAAAAATGTGTTTTATAGTCTAACTTTGAAGGTAGGTATCTAGATATATCCTATATGTGCTTAATCTGCCTTTTGAGGTGACATCTGGCTATTGAACACAAAGTCCTCTGTATAGGGTGCCATACAACCTTGCAAGGATGTCCTTGTCCTAAAAAGCTCATAATTAAGGCATAAAAGAAGAAATAGCCAGATTAACCTGGTATTACGTAAGTGTATTTTGCTAGACAAAAAGATTAGGACTGATTTAGTGTGAAATCTTAGTGTTGGCCGCCACAGTATCTGCTGAAATCAAGTCATGAAAGACAAGAACAGATAGTATGGGAAATGTTAAATATCTAGAAGTAGATGTCTTTGGCAATATATCAAGTAAATCTTTAAAATTAGCACAACATCTGTTGAACAGAAGCAAATATCTTTAAATTCATCCTCTTCTGCAAGCTATACCCTTTCCTCTGGGCAAGAAAGGAAACCCCTGCTTGAATTTGTAGCCACAAAACCACCTCTTGGACTGTTCTTTGCCTCCAGGAGACAAAGGAATATCCTTCCTTTACAAGAAATTCTGTGGAAAGTTCCAAGAGAAATGTAAGTAATGCATTTGATGAAAAGTATAAGCAAGATCTTTTCTATTTTAGAAAAAAATAATTTTTAATCTACACATATTTTGACAATGACTGGACCTCTACCATTTTTGGAGTTGGAAATGCTCTTTGTTAAAGAGTCTTTGTCTTCAGAAAACAGACTTCCCATAAGCCTTCCAAATCTAGCTTTGTCTCAATATTTAATCAGTGGTTTACTTCTGGCCTGCAGTGTAAAAGTAGTATGGAAAATAACCTTTATGAGGAGAGGATAATATTGTGCCAACAAGGTATTGGTGAGATTTGCTCACATGCAAACTTTGAAGGATAATGTGGCATCACGTCTTTGTAATTTGATTCTGATGCTGAAGGTGGGAGCGCGGGTAGTCTGACATGTTAGAGTAAGTCTATCCAATTTATCACACGATGAGTGAATGTTTTTATAAATGCTGAAACAGTGGGTAAACACATGTTACAATATGATTATATTATGCAGCTCTCCTAGGCTTTCCTGGGACTACTTAGTTCTGAGAGAAGAAGGTAAAGCAGCATATAAGTTAAATAGTTTCATAAAACTTAAATGCAATAGCCATTTATCTGTTGAGCCTTGTCAAGCTTCATGAAGCTCTAGATGGGCTAAGAAAGAAAATGCCTAATCCAAGTTACATGACAGTAGAATAGAGATCCAATGCTGATTTTGCATGTCGTTGCAAATTCTTCATATGACTCACTATCTACATGCTTCTGTTCTCTCTGAGTGGGATTAGTAAGGATAGACACTGATAAATTGGTGTTCAGATGTTGTGACAGTCTCATGACATACTATCTAATATAGAATATTCAAAACAAATGAATATAGAATATATATATATATATAGAATATTCGAAACAAATGTTCAAAACAAATCTAAACTTTACTGTAGCATGAAGATGATTTTCAAAATGTGTATTTACAGATACTAAATTCCATGTAGTTCCAAGAAAATTCATTATCAAAAAATTTTTAGGAAAAAAATAGTTTGGAAACTGTTAGCAAAAGATTAACTGAAACAGAAGACTCCATTTTGTACATTGGTTCTGCAATAGTGTGCATAGTTCTGATGTCCTCCTATTAAAAAACAAGCAATAGAAGGTTTAGAAGTGGAACAAGGAAGATCAAAGATGTCAAGCAGCTTCTATATTGGGTCAGGTTGAGTAACCTAGGACTCTCCACTGGGATTAGAAGGATTTTGGAAGGCAAGTCATCATGTCATGGAGGAAGTCAATTGATTTTCTCACCATCTCTAGGACATGCTAGTAGGAGGCTAGTTCAAAACAACCAAAGAAGGTGGCTCCTGATCAAACAAACAGCAAGCTATGCTCTCTGCCAAAGTTTTTTGTGGTGGCTTAAGATTCATATGAAGGAATGAAAAAGCAGATCAAGTTCTTGGAAGATAAATAATTTAAAGACTAGACAAAATACATTGCTCCTAGTGACTCAGGCAGTCCTCTGTGCTGAATATTGTTGAAGTCTGAAGTGACTGCATTAGGAAGAAGAGTCGTGTGGTTTGCCATTTCTCATTGTTTCTAAGACATTTGCTTTCAGATGCAGCTGGAGGCAAGAAACTGGGAAACATGCAGCTTTGAACCAGAAACAACAAATCTATTGTGTTATAAAGCTACAGATAAAATTATTACAGATTAAATAACAATTGTATCACATGATGGAAAAGAGATAATACCATTTAACATATTTGAAATTACCTTTGAAAAATCCTGTGTCTCCTTTCAGCACTTCTGATTCTTTCTCATGTTTGTATTTCAGTAATTCAGGAAAGCAAACCCTAATATCAGGCATCAAATACTGCCATAGGATCCCAGGCCAAATGTCAATATTAGGAAAATTCATATTTGACATCGGAGAAGTGTGCAAATTATTATTGTTTATGACTAGTGGTTAAAATTTTCCATTATTTTATATGTAAGCAGGTGAACAATGATAAAGTTAAAGAAATTACTGATGTTTTTCTTCCTTATAATAAATATGTGGTAAAAAAAAATCAACTATTTGCTTTTAAAGTGTTTGAGTCCATAAGTTTGACTGAAAAAATGAAACACTTTCATCAATATACTCTCTCTTAGTGGAACGTAAGAATACATGTAATTATTTTACTTGGCACCACAATGGCATTTGCTATAATTTATGTAGCAACAGTCTTTATTCTCTTCTATTTTTTTTCTCTTAAATTCATATTTTTAAATTCATATTTTTAAAAAGAGAAATTTTATAGCATCATTAAGTGCTGTAGTATTTATATATATATATATTGCCTTTCCAGCTATAGTGTTCTTGCTTTTATTGTAGTGTACTGATGTACCAGTTACAGAAACTGTAGCACGAGGTTACCATGTTTTGGTTGATGTGTGTTCAACAGATAACTCAAACACACAAGATTTTTCTTAAGCTTAATATGCTGTCACTTTTTTCTCCCCCAAATGAAACAGAAATTGCTTGAACTTTGAAGTCTCACCTTTCAAATGTCCTATGAGTTAAAAGCATGACATTAATTTTTATTAAATATGACTTCTGAACTCTGATTTTTCTCTTATTCTTAGCAAGTTAGCTCCTGCCTGCAGTTTTTCTGGAAGGCATCAGCACATGCACACTAAAGTTTTACATTGCTTTAGTTCTCTTCGACACAGAGAGAAACTTTCCAAGTGGAAGTTAGGAGTCTGCTTATATATAATGTTGAATTCATCCTTCTAATTTATTCGTTTTGGTCCCTAAAGTGGGAGAACATTCATTTTTAATGCAACAAATCAGATAATGGAAGAGGGGTTTTTTTAATATGAATTTTTGAGTTAAAAAGGTGAATACATAAATTTCTCTTATTCTGCCTTCAGATTTCTATACTTTCTATTTTGAACCACTGAAAGTAAAAGGAAACAAATATTTACAATTCATTTTGTCTTAGCTCTAAACTGGAAAACTCTCTGTTTCTCTAGCAATTCAGTTTAGATGTATTGATTTATACCAGTAGAATAACACTGGAATTTCTTCAATGTCAGACTGCTATATATTTTTCCCACTCATCCCACTTTCCCATCTCTACATCCAGAAGTCAGCAATGAATTCTGCATCAAGGTAAACTGAACACCCCACATGCAACCCTCCACTACATAGTATAGAGCAATATGTGTTAGAAAAGCCTTGAAGTTCTCAGAATAGAAACACCAAAGCTTTTATGCATGTTGTTTCTAAGAGACCTCTCTGCACTGCCTCAGGTGCATATGACTGAAATGTGACAGGAATATGGAAGGCCATCTTAGAAAGGAAAATAAGTCCTTATTTCTTGTATGCTAAGGAAAACCAGTTAGAAGTCATTGCCATTCACCTCTATTAGTTTTTAATTCACTTTGAAACAGTACAAACCCAAAGTCCAAGGATGTCACTCTGCTCTCCATATAGACACTATATCTATATCCACTACTCCCAGAATACTTCTCTCACTTTCTTGCACCACAGAATTTACTTAATATCAGTGATCTTTGCAATACTGAGAGCTTATCACTAGATGATAGACTAGATAGAGAGATAGATAGATTCTGCCAACATTGTCTTAAACTATTGTTTCAGTTTCACAAGTTATAAATCACAAAAATCACCTTTATGCACAATAGGAGAACCACTCCAAACTTTTGATAGTTTTTATTTAAATGTAGTTCATTTAAAAAAATATCATTTTAATGTTAAGAATAATTGTAATGATTTAGTAAGGAGTTGCTTTTGCTTGGTAACAGGGGGAGTGGGTGGCAGTTAAGAGTTCTTGGACTCTCCCCTGGCTCTTGGGTTCAGATTCACCTCCGGCCCAACTGGGCCAATCTCGTGCCTCCGTAACCACTATTTCAGGATGGGAATTTGAAGTGCTTGGCAGGAGGTGTAAGAGTGATACAAGATGGAGGCAACCATGCGCACCCCACAGTCAGAGAAGGAGGAAGGAAGGAGGAGCACCAGACCACAGACCACTCTGCAAACCATGGTGAGAACACAGGCTGTACCCCTGCAACCCATGGAGGGCAATGTCAGGACTGGGAGCCACCAGCAGCTCTGAGTGAGTGCGTCTGGATGGGCAGGAGGCTGTATGAGGAGGTGGCCATGGTGCAGGCCATGATGGAGAGCCTGCAGGCCACAGAGCAGACTCACAGGAGAGACAGAGAGGAGCTGCAGCCTTTGGGATGAACATACGTTGGAACTGCACATGCAGGGCTGCTGGGTGTGTGAGGTACCCCTCAGAGGAGCAGGGAGGGATGATGCAGAGCCCACTTGCCCTGAGGAAAGACAAATGGAAGAAACCATCGAGAATAGACTGACTGAAATATCCATTCCCTGCCCCCCTGAGTCATTCACAGAGGGGGAAGATAAAGACATCAGGACCAGGGCTCTGAGCCAGGGAGGAGGGGAGGGGTGGGAGAAGGTGGTTTTAAAGGGCTAGTTGTGCTCTTCATCATTGTACCATTCTGTGTTGTTTTGTGTTTGTTATGTTTTTGGGTTTTATGGTTTTGCTTTAGTTGGTGTGGCAGTAAATTATTTTCTGTTTTCTTCCTCAAGCCGAGTAGCCTGATCTGTTTTGTCCTGGACTTTAAGTGGCAATTAAGCTCTCTCTGCCCTTTAGCAATCCTCAGGTCTTTGGTACTTGAGGCTAATCGTGGTCTTTTGTTCCCTGATGGGCATAAACCACTACAATTATCAACATCAACTTATGTGGAATAACTTTAAAAACATTGAGATGATTTCAGAAAGTTGAAAGAAACCAAAGCATGTCACTCCATTAAGGCTGCAAAAAAGATCGATCTCGCTATATTACTTTGTTTCTTTTTTTGTTCTTTCTGCAGTGCATCTGAATAAAAATAGGTTATGGAAAGATTTTCTTCTTAAAAAATCATATAATCTGGTGGAAAATATCAAAATTTGCAGCTAATTCTAATGCCTCTTGCAAATATATGAAAACACATTCAATATAATGCACAATTAAAATGATCTGATAATATAGTAGTCTAATATATACAAAACTAGTTCTAGGGGAAGTTCACAACATGTGAGGTATTGGACACTGCCAGATGTTCAACATTTATACTCCAGAGGTCAAGATCAAAACCTGTGTTTGGAATCTCACCTCCTTTTCTTTGTTATATAATGTATTCCTTTATTTTAAGATAGGTGGGAAATATGGTTTCATATCCACAGTACCTGCAAGGAGAAATAGTAATTTAATCAGCATACAAGACAAAAGTCAGACTAATCAGGATGTTCTGTTGTTCATAAAAAATACAGATTTTGCTCACATACTCTGTTCAGCCCAGCATGCAGGAATTGGTCAGTAAAACCAATTGTACATGTGGAATCTTATCCTTTTTGCGTGATTAATGTATTTGATTTCAGATGAATAATGAAAACTTACCTGGCACACTAAATCAGGCACAGCTTGTACGGTGTATACTAATATATGAAATTAAAGTACCTGTTGTGGTTTGGCCCAGCTAGCACAGCATCACCACGACAGTCTCTCGCTTAGTGTCCCCCACTCACCCCCACCCTTATTAGAATGGCAGAGGCCCCAGCAAAATGGGAGGAAAAAGATAAGCAAGGTTGTTGTGGATTGAGACAAGGGCAGGGAGGGCTCGCTGCCAATTATGGTTCTGGGCAAAACAGACTCCAGTACTCGACTTAGAGAGGAAAGTAGGAAAGTTTATTCTACAAGAAACAGAACGGAATAAAAGCAAAAAGGGAGTAGGATGATGAGAAAATTACAACCAGCACTTTAAGATCTCCCTCCCCCATCCTTCCTTTCTTCCCAGGCCCAGCTCACTGCTCCCGATATCTCTACCTCCTCCCCCCTCAAAGGTTCAAGGGGGCAAGGAGTGGGGCATGTGGTCAGTCTCTCACAGATGGGCTCTGCCACTTCTGTCTTCTCAGATGAGGACGACTCCTGGCATTCTTCCCCTGCTCCAACATGGGGTTCCTCCCCTGGAACACAGTCCTTAACGAACTTCTCTGGTGTGGGTTGCTCCCAACAGCTGCGGCTTCTGCCGATACAGGGTCCCTCTCTTGGGACAAGGCCTCTTCTGGGTATAAGTTTAATGAGCTGCTTTGTTGTGGGTTCCTCTCCAGAGTTACAGCTGTGGATAAAGGGTCCTTCCCTTGGGACACTGCCTGCTCCAGCCATAGTGATATTGGGCCCCTTCCTCAGGACAGGGCCTCTTCCGGCCATAGTTTTAAAGAGGAAAATCACTGCCCCTGGTTCGGGGTCTGCAGTGAAGTGGTTGGGTCCCCCCCGTGGGACACGTACTCCTCTGGCCATAGTCACTGTCCCTGGCCTGGGGCCTTTAATGAAATGAATCGCTGCCCCTGGTACAGGGCCAGCTTTATCAAAATGAGTCTCTACTGCTGATGCAGGGCCTTTAAAGAAATGAAAATAAATCTCAGCTTCACCAGTTCTCTCCACAGAATGCAGGGGAGTCTCTGCTCCAGCACACCTCCTCCTCTCTTTCATCACTGATCTTGGAGTCTGCATGGTTGTTTCTCTCACTGTTCCTACTCCTTGCACCACCACCAGACAGAAGAAGAAAAGGGGCAGAAGAAGGAAGAAGATGGAGGAAGATGGAGGAAGAAATCTCATCTTCTATCTTCTTCTTAAAAAGTGATGGTGGATGCGTCTAATTGACTCAGCCCCAGAACTGCGTCTGGCTCAGAGCTGGAGAGAGTTGCAAGCAACTTCTTACAGGAGCCATCTTTACAGCCCCTTCCCCCTTTCCAGAAAAGGCTGTCATGTCAAACTATGACTGTATCTCATAAAAGTTATTTTGTTATAATTACTTTGTCTTTCTCTAGGTGATTTTTTTCTCATGTAATTGAGGTGAGATGTCCCATTGTCTTCCACTCAGCTTCTATTTATATTAATGGAAATATAGTTTGATTTCACTTTAAAACAGAAATGCCAGCAATTAAAATGAAGCAATTTCAGAACAATTAGTGTCACATCAGGAAACCCAAAGGAGCAATCACCTAAATGGGTTTTAAGTCCTTTTGTAACATTGTTGGAAAACTATTATTATCTTTCTCTTCTATCTATCTATCTATCTGTCCATCATTATCTTTCTCTTAGTGAATCTCATTTAAATCACTGAGCTGGGGCCTATTTTCAGAGCTGATTTGTGATTGTACTCAACCTAACCAATCAGCAACTCACAGGTCAGTACTTATCAGGGCTTATACTGAAAGATCAGGAGATCCATCCCTGCCAGTGAACAAAAAAGACATCTACAGGGACTTGAAGTAATGTTTCAAGTTAAGAAAATTGTCCTTATTGTTTAAAACTGTTGTTATGCCCTGAAAGCCATTATGTAAAAGCTCTCAGGAAAGAGACTTGGACTGTCACCACAGAGCATCATCAGAAGGTGCAATTATGAATGTAAAACTGACAGGATTCAAAATTGTTATCCTGGCTTCAGATGTGCTAAATCATGACACCTTCGTAGCTTTGTGTGAGAGGAGGTGGAAAATGACAAACAGTAGAATCATAGAATGGTAGGAAAAGGACCTTTAGAGATCACTGAGTCCAAGTCCCCTGCAGAAGCAGGTCGCACAGGAATGCATCCAGTTGGGTTTTAAAGACATCCAGAGGAGGAGACTCCACAGTCTTCCTGAGCAGCCTGTGCCAGGGTTCCCTCATCGTCACAGTAAAATAGTTTTTTCTTATATTTTAATGGAACTTTTTGTGTTCCAGCTCTATCCCATTACCTGTTGTCCTGTCACTAGATGCAACAGAAAAGAGGGATGCCCCAACCACCTGACATCCACCATTTAGATATTTGTAAATATTAACGAGGTCCCCCCACAGTCTCCTCTTATCCAGGCTGAACGACTCCATTTCCTGCAGCCTTTCCTTGTGAGTAAGAAGTTCCAATCCTCCGATCAATTTGATGACCCTGCACTGGACTTTCTCCAGATATTCCCTATCCCTCTTGAGTGAGGGAGCCCAGAACTGGACACAATACTCCAGATGAGGCCTCATCAAGACAGAGGAGAAGGGGAGGAGGCCACATACTTCTTGATGCATCCCAGACGCCATTGGCCTTCTTGCCCATGAGGGCACATTGCTGGCTCATGTTTAGTTTATTATCAACCAGGACTCCCAGGTCTCTCTCTGCAGAGCTGCTCTCTCTGGTCAATCCCCAGCCTGTACTGGTGCATGGGATTGTTCCTTCCAAGATGCAGGACTCTGCACTTGTCCTTGATGAGATTCCTCTCTGCCCAACTCTCAAGCTGGTCGAGATCCTGCTGAATGTCAGCACAGCCTTCTGGGGAATCTGCCAATCCTCCCAGTTTGGTGTCATCAGGAAACGTGCTGAAGGTACATTCAGTCCCCACATCCACGTCATTGATGAAGATATTGAACAAGACTGGCTCCAGAATTGATCCCTGTGGAACTCCATTGGCCACAAGCCTCCAATTCAGTTCCGTGCCACTGATCATCATCCTCTAGGTTTTACCATTCAGCCAGCTCTCGATCCACCTCATTGTCCACTCATCCAAGCCACATCCTGAGCTTTCTGATGAGGATGTTATGGGAGACAGTGTCAGAAGCTGTTGCTGAAGTCAAGGTAGATGACTTCAGCTGCTCTCCCCTACTCTAGCTAGCCAGTTATGCACCCATAGAAGGCTATCAGGTCGGTCTACCAGGATTTCCCCTCAGTGAATCCATGATGACTCCCCCTGATAACCATCTTTTCCTTCATATGTTTATTAACAACATTGAAGATAAGTTGTCTCATCCTCTTTCCAGGGATGGAGGTGAGGCTGTCTGGCCTGTAGTTTCCCAGGTCATCCTTTTTGCCTTTTTTGAAGACTGGAGTGACATTGGCCTTTCTGCAGTCCTCAGGCACTTTGCCTGTCCTCCATGATTGTTTGAAAATGATGGAGAGCAGCTTAGCAACCACATCAGCCAGTTCCCTCAGCACTCTAGGGTGCATCCCATCAAGACCCATTGACTCATGAGTGTTAAACTTGCCCAAAAAGTGTTTAACCTCTTGGGACATGGGACTTGAAGATTGACCAGCTCTCAAATAATGTATTGCAAATAATCTCTTTCAAAGAGGTTTCTCTGACCATTTTTACTCTGGATTTATTAGTAAAGAATTTTTCCCCATAAACGCACACATATATCTCCTTCTCTTAAACTGAAAAAAACCCTCTTACTTTTTCCAAGTGTCCTCTGGGTTAGGATCTTAACATCTTCTTGGTTAGATTCCTTTCTGATCAAGGTCAGATAACTCTCCAGGCCAGCGACAAAGTGTTCAGTAGCAAAAAGAGAACCATTTCTAAGACTGTCAGTAATATTAACCTTTAAAAAAAAGCAGCAGGTATCAAAAGAATTTTAAAAAAACCACAATAGAAGTCAGGAAAAGTATGTATTAAATATACAAGGATATATTCTGTCAGGATTGACTACTAAATAATCAGAAAAACATATCTAAGCAATTCCAAGGAAGATAAAATGGGTGAAAACCAGTCTTATACCAACAAAAATATTATTAATTTAGGAAATGAAATAAAATCTTGCAAATGCAGTATGAAATTTGATACTACCCTTCTATTTCCAGGTGATAGCTAGTTTTCAAGTACACAAATGCTCATTTTTGTCAATCTCAAAATCAGTTTGGAATTGAAAACTGTGTGGTAGTGGTTCTTTTAATGCTATAACAAGCCTCCAGAAGAATTTTCACTTATGTAATCTTGTTTCTTAGAGATTGTGCCCTCAATGGCACTTAAGAAATCTAATGTTTTAGTAGTTTGGGAACTTTGTAACATTAACTTTTCTACTTTTAGCTGTCTTTTTTTTTTTTTTTAAGTGATAATAAGAAAAGGAAATAAACTTACCAGTGCACTGATTAGAAACCCACAAAAAGTGAAGCAAGTAGTGGTATTTTGTTGTATAATTTTTCATAGACTTATTGCACCAATTAAAACAGAATCTTAATATCTGGCTAGAACACAAAGATATGAAAAATATTTGATTTAACAGCAATGGTTGAAGCCCATGCTAGAACTAGATTGACACTTAGGGATTGACGTTTTAGGGATCCCACTGGATATAGATGCTATAGTTAGATTATTTTTCAATAATATTCCCTTCACTTTTCTTTTTGTCACCAAGACACAATGCTGCATTGTCAGACAAAAACATCCTTTACAGACTTCAATAGATATGTGCTGTGTTGGTGTCATATGTGTAGACTGAAGTCAACAAAAAGGGCATAGGATGTATGAACTCTGAACTCATGAAATGAATGGAAGAACAATGAAGTGAAGTCTGCAGTATTAACTGCAGATGCCCCTTTGAGCACAGAAGTCAATTTATTCAGAGGTGGAGGTGGAAATTATACCATATTTCTGCAACATCACTGGAAAATTTTTTCATCTATCTAATCCTTACAATGAATATATTTATATTATCAATTTCTTGTCTACCTGAATAATGGAGTGAAGAGAATTGCATAGATATTCATTTTTACTAGTGCAGAATATCATAACTGAAGGGAAAAGAAAGTTAAGAAAATGTGTTTTAAGAATGTCTTTCCCTAACAGGCTTAAGGTCCAATCACTTTAAAAGCCCTGTTTATTACCTTTGACCAAAGCACTTGACAGTTGGAGTTCTAAGAAATGCTCTCCTCTCACTTTCAGATCACAATTGAAGTAATGAAGACTCTTCTGTTTCAAGATTAAAATTTATGAACTAAATAAATAGCTGCTGTTTTATAAGCTGCTGTTTTTTAAGCTGTTTTTTAAGGAATAGCTGTTTTTTAAGCAATATAGCTGCTGTTTTTTAAGTCTACTTGAGTCTGCTTGGAACGTGAGACAAAGCAAAAATACCAAGAAGAATAGAAATGCTTGCTTCATTATGTCAGAGAAATTTATTTCTTGAAAGTCTTTTCTTTCAAGGGTCTATGGAGTAGCTGGAAAATGATGACTATGGATCCTTATTTCCAAATGTATACAGTGAATGCTGAGAGTGGCAGATCCTGGTCCTGCTGTTTCTGAGACAGGCGGGTAGCCTGGTAACAAAGTCTTAGAAGTCATTGGTAGCCCATAGGTTTTTTATATCACTTCAGAAAATCCACAGAGAAGATATAAGAATTAAGCCTATTTTTACTATCTTGATATCAAGATATTGTTGTACTTAAAGTGTCTGACATGTTGTGAGCTTTTTTGGTGTTTGCTTCAAACACTTTCTCTGTAATTTGACTGTGGAAATGCCATTGCCTATTGATTTCACAGAAAAAAAAATAACATTTTGCATCTTACTTTCTGCTGCACTGGGTGGTATGTTTATTCTTCAACCTTCCTAAGACTATTCAATGTTTTAGACAATGATCCTTATCTTCCTTGCAAATGGACAGTCAACAGTTAGTTTCATAATACTTGTGAAATGTGGAGAGTATTCATTATTTAACATGAATTTTTTTATCCTCTCATAAAATTAAAGAAAATCAAAATGCCAGAAAGTCCATTTAAAAGTATTTGGTTTTTTTTTTAGTTATATACTCATTCTGAATCATTCAAAGACAAGACAATTTAATCAAAACTGCAGTATCAACTCAATTAAATCATTTATCTGCTTGAGTAACCATGATGCTTAATGAACTTATTGTCTCACCATTGTAGATTGTCCTTGCTCACAAAAAACTTAGGTTAAAATAACAATAGCTAAATATCTGGAGTGCACAGGAATATATAGATATGTATAGCTTGATTCTGTGCTTCCAGAATTCACTCTCATGAGCGTAGTAAGGTCAAGTCTATCTTTCTGTCCTTGATGCCAAGAACAAGCTTCCTGATGTAAGTGCCTTAATGAATTAAGAGTATTATAGGAAAAAAAAACCATGACACTTGTATCACCAGCAAGTACTATGACTAACTACTGCATGTGGCCCTGAAAAAAATTGTTCTGCACATATTGTATAAAACAGCTGAAAACACTGAAAGTTGGATAACAGGGTACAGAATAGTAAGTCAGAAAAAAAAAAAAACAGGGGGCCTAACTGTTTGTTGTCTGCTGGACAGCAAACATCGTTTTCTTGAGACACTAATGCATGTATTTCTATATACTACAATAGAAAAAAGGTAAAATATTTTTTTATCTGGAGCATACAAACATCCTGAAATGTGGAGGTTCCAGGAAAGATATTTGTGTTTGTCTCTATTTCATTTCTTTGAAAGTGCCCACGTAAAACAAAGTAGATATTTTTCTGGGGGCTACATTCACAAATAGCAAGTTGCAGTCGGTCAGCTATGTTATATTTTAATATCCAGATATCCTTGTGTTTTGAAAAATCCAACCCCATTTATCTCCCATTGTTTACTGTATTCTGTGTATGTAACAGTGATTTGCCTTCTCTTTACCTAATCAAGTAGTTACTATGAACCAACAGCATTGATCTTTTGTTTGGTTTCAGTTTTGGTTTCTTTAAACTTGGGTTTGAAGCACTTAGATAACTATTTACTTTATTCAATACCTCTCAATGCTTTTTTTTTCTGTAACATTTGCAACAAAAGTTGCATAACAGTTTAATTGGAATCTTGATTTCATATTGTTCTGAATCGCTCAGATTGAATGTAGTCATTTTAAATAATCAGGCATTGCTGAGTTCTTTATGTTATAGCTTTAATTCGGTTTACTATTCATTACGATTGAGGGCAGAGTTGTGGCAACTTGAAAGATGCAATGTTAAAATGAATCTGTTAGGACTACATGGAGTGACTGGATTACTAAAAGGTTTGTAATGCTTAAAAGGCTTCATAGCTTCTTTGAACTTTTGACTTTTGCAGTCATATGAAGGTTGAAGTCACTATGTAATTTTGAAAGAAGATATGTCTCTGTTAATCATCAATATGTTTTGTGACACCAAGGCCTTGTTTGACTAATTGAAATTGCTGGCCCTATATTCTTGATAATTTGATGTATGAGAAGAAGCAAGGTTATGATCACAAGACCAATTTAAGTGATCACAGTCACACAAGTGATGAAATGCCTGGGTTTGATCCTAAATTTTTAAAAAACAGGGAAATTTATAGCCAGTTTTGGCTAAGCCCCTAACAAAATTCAGAATTATTATTAACCTACGGATACAGTCACACCTGCCTTAGCAGAAAAAATCAGGTGGATACTGCAAATTGTCTTGAAGACAGTGAACTCAGTGGTTACTTCATTCAACAGCGAAAACACATCAAACCCTCTCTTGATATACTCATTGAGCTTGGATTTTCTGTTTCAATGTTTCTCCTAGCATTTGGGAGTGTACCAGACAAGACAATGTCTGAAAGACAATGATCTCTTTTAGTGTGTGAAAGAACAATAGTTGGTGATATTTCCTCCTGGCTTCAGATGGGATTTAGATGACTTCCCAAAAGAGTGGTCAGCAGTGACATGGACAGGTAGTATATGTGTCTATTTATGCCTAAGTGCTCAACTGTCTACTACTGATCTAATTGAAATGTAGTCATTTGCTTATTTGCTCCTAAATCAGGATTAAATGCTTTCCTTTAGATATATAACTCATAGGACACTTCCCATACCTCTTTTCTTGCAGTTCACAGGACTAGGGATATTCAGGTCACAGGGAACAATTTGTAACCATTGGGGAGGTATAACATATCTCTAGGGCAACCTTAACCTGATGTTAATGATGACAGTCAAGCTCTTCAGACTGCTCAATTCAAAGGTATCACAAGACTCAGAGTAGGCTTAAGAAGAGAGGAAGTGGACAAATGATATGAGACATATTGTCCCAAAAGGAGAAATGATATTTGTAATTTTGCAAAAGAAGAATTTCAGACAAAGATGATGAGCTGAGAAGAGGAGGAATCTGGGAAAGAAATGAGCAGTTCATATGTTTGTGCTTTTCTTTTCAGTTTATTCTTTTCAGTCAAGGTTGCCCCACATCCATTTCTGTCAAGACAGAAATGAGTATGTTCAATGCTTTTTAGCTCAGTCTTTAACAATATTGATACACCTTGGTCTGTCTGGTCCCCCGAGCTGGAGGATCATGAGCATTAGGAACACTGAATTCCCATTTGTGACCCCAAGAATTGTAAGGGACTGTATCAGCTGAATGTTCACACGTCTATAGGCCCTGATGAGATTCATATCAGGGTCCTGAAGGAGCTAGTGGATGTTATGGCAAGACACCTCTCTAACATCTACCAAACGTCTTGAGAGTATGGAAAGGCTGCTGCTGAGTAGAATCTAGCTAGTTTTATTCCAGTGTACAGGTAGGGCATCAGGAAAGACCCAGGGAGCTGTAGACCTGTTGTCTAACCTCAGTTGGGTTCTTGGAAAAAATTATTAAGATTATTCTGGGTATTATTGAAAGATATTTCAATAATAATGTAATAATGAGCCACAGTTAACATGGGTTCACAAAGGGAAAGTTCTATCCTAACTAATCTGATACCTTTCTATGATAAGGCCATCCTTATCCACTTATCCAGTGGATGAAGTTTTTCTAGATTTCAGTAAAACTTTTGATGCTATCCCTCACAGCATCCTCTAGGCAAGTTTTCTTCTGGGATGGGCAGGTTCATGGTGCACTGGGTTGAAGACCTGGCTGATGGGCTCAAAGGGTTGTAGTAAATAGGGCTGCATTTGGCTAGTGATCAGTCACCAATGGTATTTCTTAGGGCTCAATTTTAGGACCAGTGTTATTCAACGCATTTATTAATGATTTGGGTACAGGAGTCAAATGTACCATTAACAAGTTTACTGATGATATCAAACTGGGAGCTACGTTTGACTATCTTGAGGATAGGAGATCTTGCAGAGGGATCTAGATAGTTTTTAGCATTGGGCTTTGATTAATAGGATGAGATTTAACAAGTCCAAATGCTGGATTCTACATCTACAATGAAGTCTAATTTGGGGGTGGAGTGTCTGGACACCAGTTGAGCAGAAAGGGGTGTCAAAGTGTTGACTGATAACAAGGTCAGTGTGGGTCAGCAGTGTGTTCTGACAGCCAAGAAGGTAAACCACATCCTGGGAAACTTCAAACCCAGCACAGCTGGCTGCTTAAAGCAGGGGACTATCTTGCCATGTTTAACAATGATGCAGCCTCTCCTCAAGTACTGTGTGCGGTTCAGGGCCATAGTATTTAAGAAAGATGTTAAGATACTCAGATGCATTCAGAGGTAGGCAACAAAACTGGTGTAAGATCTGGAAGGTATGTCCTGTTAGGAGGGGCATAGGACTCTGACTTTCTCTAGTTTGGAGAAAAGGAAGCTGAGACGTCACCTCATTGCTCTCTACAGCTTCCAGAGAAGAGAAAGTGGAGAGACATGTGCAGATTTCTCCTTGCGATCCTGTGAGAGGACACATGGGAATGGTTCAATGCTGATTCAAGGGTTTAGACTGGATATCAGGAAGCATTTCTTAACCAAGAGAGTGATCAAACACTGGAATAGGCTTCCTAGAGAGGTGATTAATGACTCAAGCCTCTCAGTGTTTAAGAGGCATTTGGACAAGCTCTTAATAATTTTTATGTTGGTCAGCCCTGAACTGGTCAGGCAGTTGGACTAGACTATTATTTCAAAGTGAAATAACCTATTCTATTCTATTCTATTCTATTCTATTCTATTCTATTCTATTCATGAAGGCATCTACTTTTGAGAAGTAAGAGGAGAAGATTTATCTGATCTATACATACTATCTGCCTTTTCCATCAGAATTCATCCTTTCCATTTTTCCACAGCCCTCCCTCTCTCTCTTTTTTTTTTTTCTCCCTAAAAAGAATACAAAGTCAGCAAACTACATGGCTTGGATTAGCTGTGGTCTTAGACTGTTCAAATAATTAAGCAAAGATTGCTTAGTATTGCTTAGATTTTAGTTCATGCATCTCAGGGATAATCATAGGATGATACTGCACTCTGACCCCATGGGAGCAAATTCCCTGTAGTAAATTTCTTGAATGTTTGATCTCCACAGGATATTGTCACCTACAGTGATTGTCACCCACAGTGAATCCAATTTGTTCATTCTATGTGCTGAGCCCTTCCTATGCCTTTTTGGCTTTTTGTGTGTATGTGTTTTTTCCTCTTGAAGATGGATCAACAGTAATGGAGAGCTGAAATGGTGCAACTTGTCCGTAATGATCATCACATCCACTCTCACATTTGCTTCTAGAAAAGAAAAGTGTTCTTGCTGCACAATCATAATCTAGTTTATTCTGAAATTTGTTACACTTAGAAGAACACTTTGTATGCATCTAGTTTTAATGAAAGATAGTAAATGTAGAGACAGTTCATAGATTAAAAGCATCACTCTACTAAGCAAAAGATGTTTTCTGATGTCCTTTCTGAATCCTTGCTGAGAGGAATGTTGTCTTTCTGCTAAAGAAAACTGAGAAGATAGGGCTATACATCTTTGAGGCATGCAGGTTAGCAACAGGTTCAGGGACCCTGTGTTATTAAGAATGCTCTTCTTCAGGCAGTATTGAGGAAACATTTTTACTGTCATCTACCTTTGCATGCATAGCTCCTGTGTCAATTTTGTTAGATGCTCTTGCTCTAGTCTTTGCATGGTACAAACCTGGTAGCTCCAGAGCTACCAAGTCCTGCTAAGAATTGAAAGGTTTTGCCACCACCACGTTGCTGGGTACTGTCTCCAGGACAAGAGGGTCATTAGGAGCAGTTGGTAAACCAACCTGATAGCCTTTTATGAAGATGTAACCAGGTGGATAGATGGTGGTAGTGCAGTGGATGTGGTTTGTCTCGATTTTAGTAAAGCATTTGACACCATCTCTCATAACATCCTGGCAGCAAAACTGAGAAAGCATGGGCTGGATGATCAGGTAGTGGGGTGGATTGTGAACTGGTTAAAGGAAAGTAGTCAGAGAGTTGTGATCACTGGGGCAGGGTCTAGTTGGAGTCCTACATATAGTGGAGTCCCTCAGGGGTGGGTGCTGGGATCAGTACTGTTCAATACATTCATTAATGATCTTGATGAGGGAACAGAGGGCACTGTCAGCAAGTTTGCTGATGATACTAAACTGGAGGGAATGGCTGACACACCAGAAGGCTGTGCTGCCATTCAATGAGACCTGAACAGGCTGGAGAGTTGGGCAGGGAGAAATCTAATGAAATTCAACAAGTGCAAGTGTAGAGTCTTGCATCTGGGAAAGAATAACCCCATGTACCAGTACAGGTTGGGGAATGAACTCTTAGAGAGTAGTGTAGGGGAAAGGGACCTAGGGGTGCTGGTGAATATCAGAGTGACCATGAGCCAGCAATTTGCCCTCATGGACAAGAAGGCCAATGCCATCCTGGAGTGTATTAGAACAGATATGGAAAGCATCTTAAGAGAAATTCTCTTTCCTCTCTCTTCTGCCCTCATGAGAACACCTGGAATATTGTGTCCAGTTCTGGGCCCTCAGTTCAAGAAGGACAGGGAGTTGGTGGAAAGAGTTCAGTGCAGGACCTCAAAGATGATGGAGTAGAGCATTTCCTTTATGATGAAAGGCTGAGGGAGCTGGGGCTCTTTAGCTTGGAGAAGACTGGGAGGTGACCTCAATAATGTTTACAAATATGTAAAGGGTGGGTTTCAGGAGGGTGGAGCCAGGCTGTTCTCAATAATGTCCAGTGATAGGATAAAGGGCAATGGGTACAAGCTGGAACATAAGAGGTTCCAAAGAAGTACAAGGAAGAATTTCTTCACTATGAGGTTTACAGGGCACTGGGACAGGCTGCTCTGATGAGTTTGGGGTCTCCTTTGAATGGAGACATTTAAAACCTACCTGGATGAGTTCCTGTGTGACCTACTCTAGGTGGTCCTTCTCTGGCAGGGGGGTTGTACTAGATGATCTTTCAAGGTCCCTTCCAACCTTTAAGATTCTCTGATTCTGTGAACATCTTTCATATGAACCAGTAGGTTAAAATCAATAGCAAAACCTGTGTATATATTCCATGCATATGTTTTAGTGTAATTCTCTGCCTCAAAGAAGAAAAAAGCAGAAGTTTCCTGTTATCTTATTAGTTTCACCTAGAAATTCCTGTTTGCAGAGTTCAAAATAATATTAAAATTTAAAACATTTTGTCACTTATTCGTTGACTTGCAAAGTTGTGTCACATCCTTGCTAGTTGAATTTGGCATGTTCTCATAGTAAAAGAAGGGGAAGGTACATCCAAAAAACATTCAGCCCTAAGACAGTAAGTGTAAATTTAAGTGCTCTAACATGCTTTGGTTCATCTAGGGTAGGTCTGGGCAGAGAATAAGGGCATTGAAACAACAATAACTGTCTTTTAAGCATTCAGTTTCTGAAAGAATGATGAAACCTAACTTGCTTTTTCTCTCATAGTAGGAATGCTCTGATACAAATCTTTTTTATGTATTCTTTAAAAGAAGAGACATTTAATAAATTGACTAAAAAAAATGAACCCTCCTCCCACCCTTGTGCATAGAAATCCTCAGTGTTTTGACTGTGTGACAGCGGAGGCATAAATCCAAGGGATAAATCTGCATTCTCAAGCATACCCTCAATGTCGTCCTGAGCCATACATTCCCTTTTTTCTTTTGTTCCTGATTTATCTGGTATAAGACTGATCTGTGATAACAACTGCAAGACTCTGCACAAATTGCACATGAATGACAGATAATCTATATAAACCCTACAACTTATTTCTCTAGGCTCCATTCTTTCATTGCTGTGTTTTGCTCTGGCATCCAGGAGCACGCAAAGTTTAGCTTTTGGAAGCATTCAGTAGAGAGACTTTCCAGAGGAGAGAGACCTCACAGGAGACCTTTGCCCCTGGGCAAATGCTGCTAGCAAAATATGTGTATCAGCATGCAGGAAGACCCTGTATACATATGCATACATCCTTTGTGCAGCTTTTGACATGAAAACAAAGTCAATACAGGTGGAATATGAGAGGGTAATTGACAGAGTGGTTGACATCGCTCTATAGCTTGATTTTTTTTACATTCCTTGCTTCTGTGTAGTTGTAAATAGAGATGTCACTTTAACCTTGGGATTTTTATGGGTTAATAACAGTGAGTGTCTGTTGCTGCAATTTTGTTTTCTGATTGTGTACTTTTTACGGGATTAGGTTTTTAACACTCCCTTCCCCTGTCAGAAAATTGACACACACTTAGATTTAGCTTACGAATCAGCCAAAAGAATAAATTGTTGGATTCAATATGTACTTGTTTCAAATATATTAATTTATTTTGTCACTGAAGAAAGCAAAATTAACTGTTCTAAGACAGTTAATTAACTGTTTTAACTAAAAAGAATTTGACTCTGAGCCTAGATTTTTATTTGCATTGAAATCACAAGCTTACCAGAGAACAAGCTACCAAAGTGTGAATTTGAAGACATGTGAAAGTGACATCTGTTTGTGCTACACTCCTCTAAGGTTTGCCATTCTCTTACTATGTGGAGCCTTTCCAGTCCAGCAACCTCTAAGTGCGTTTAAAAATTTATTCTTCCTTGACAAGTGCTTTGTTTACAGTACAGCTTTCAAGAGATGACAGTTATGCTTTTGTACACTAATTTATATATCCAATTCACATGCAAAGATGTACACAGCTTCTTGGTTCTGTCTCAGGTTGAGAATTGAAGCATGCCATAGCCAGTTAGTTACTGAATTTTGACACAAAGTCTCATTTCAACTTGGCTTACAGATGAGGGTCTCTGACTAACTCTCTTGCTAAATGCAGAATAGAGCCCGGCTGATTTGTACACTCCTGTGCCAAAAGCAGTAATTACACTGACGTATACTAAACCCTGTTTCTTGCAAAAGAGAGTTTCAGAACATTCTCAAAACATTTACTTTGCTTAAAAAGCAAGTTGACTCCTTGATACTTAAGTTTGTGAACCCAATAGGTAATTTTATAAAATATTTCCTAGTTTAACGAAGATAACTAATTTTACAACAAATGTTATAGAAAATTGAATTTATAATACTTAATTTTTTATTTATAATACTTAAGTTAACTTTACAGACCATGAAACAGAATATCAATCTTTCTTTTAAAAGCAGAGAAAGTAAAGCATATTCTTTTCTATTTTTGAAACCTTAAGACAGAATTTAAGATCTTCTCTCAAGGTCTCAGATGCCACTGTTTCACTTTTTGTTATAGAATTATTCTGCCATTACTTGCCTTCATTTCTCACTTATATGTTCACAGTTGTAGTAGTTTAACCCTGGCTTGGTACAACACGCCCATCAAGTCATTCTGTCACTTCCTCTCCTAAACTAGACAGTGTAGAGAGAAACATAACAAAGGGTTTATGAGTCAAGATAAGGACAGAGAGACCACTCAGCAATTATCAGCATGGGCAAATAAACTCAACTTGGGGAGAAATGTTTTAATTTATTTGGGTAAACAACCAAAACGGAGTAAGGAAATGTGAAAATAACTAAATCTTTAAGCACCTTCCCCATCCCTCCATTCTTCCTGAATGTCTACCTTCTCCTCACCAGCGACAGAGGGGATAGGGAATGGGAGTTGCATTTAGTTCATCACAGATAGACTTTGTTTCTGCATCTTCTTGAGGTAAGGACTCCTTATGCTTCCCAGTGCTACACTGTGGGATCTCCCATGGGAGATAGTCCTCGCTGAATTTCTCCAATGTGAGTCTTTCCCATGGGCTACAGTTCTTCCCAATCTACTCCAGTGTGAGCCCTTCCCATGGGATATAGTTCTTCACAAACTTCCCCAATGTGGGTCTCATCCATGGGGGGAACAGACCTTCAGGAACAAACTGTCCAGTGCAGATTCCTCACAGGGTCATGGGTCCTGACAGCAAACCTTGTTCAGCATGAGTTCCTCCCTCCACTAGTTCCCAGGTCCTGCCAGGAACTTATTCCAGTGCAGACTTCCCACGGGCTCAGACTCTCCTTTAGATATCCACCCGCTCCACCATGGTCCTCCATGGGCTGCAGGAACACAGCCTGCCTTATGAGGCTTTTCACCACAGATCACTCTTTGGAATCTCTTTTCCAATCTGGACAGCTCTTCCCTCTCCTCCACTGATCTTGGTGTCTGCAGAGATGTTATTCTCACAGCCTCACTCTCTGCTGCTGCTGCTGCAGTTTAGCATCTGTGCAGAGACTTCTTCCCCTTCTCAAATGTGGTAATCATCTTGCCTTCATCACTAAGTGGCCCAGCCTTGATCAGTGGTGGGTTCCTCTTAGAGCTGACTGTCATTGGCCAGGGGAAGCCTCTGGCAGCTCATTGTTTAAAGAAGCTTCCCCTGTAGTCCACCGCTACCAAAACTTAGCCACATAAATCTACAACAGCCCTTCTGACATTCTCTTTGGTAATAATAAAACTGTCAAAAACATTAGTAATCTTGATTGACACATAGCCACAGAAATTACAGAAAATATTGAGCATGTGTTTGTGGTCTGATTCCAGATATTTCACATCACTCCTCAAAAAACAAATTCCAAACAACCACTATTAAACCTCTTCAAAAAGGCTGCATACAGTATATTAATGGGCAAAGTGAAATTCACAGTCAGGATATAGTGTTCTGAAATACTTTTTCTCCTCTTGTTGTCTGTAATAGTTGATGCACAGACTTCCTCTCTAAGATATAACATTAAGAGGAGCTTAAAGACTCTGCAAAAAGCCAGTGAGACTCCCTGCCAAGACACAAAGCAATGCTCATGGAAAATAAAAATACTTATTTTATTCTCCTATCTCTCCCAACTCCATTTCACTCAGTAAAAGCAAGTGAAATGGAATAGGAGACAGTGAGAGCAAGGCACCCAGTGCAGAGAACAAAGAATAGCAAGCAGAAAAACATCTGAAGGAAGAGTTAATTGGAAAAAAACTCACTATCTCTCCTGAAATAACTTTGTCCAATTATTTATATCCAGTGGGTTTCAGAAGGCATATTAATTTGTATTGCATATTTTACATATGGTTTTGTGCTGTAACCACTGTAACAATAGACACGTTATTTTGTTTCACTGAACATGGATTCAACTGCATCGTACTCAAAGACTAGGAATCCATCTTCAAGTAAATCTGGATCTGCAGTATGTCCTTGTAAACAAAATGATGATGTGCCACATAAACTAGAGAACAAAAGAAGGTTTGCAATGGACTCTGTAGTAGTGTGATGAGATAATGTTCTATGATAAAAAAATCTGTACAAATAATGGCATTCTACTATGCCTGTTTCCTTTACCATTACCCTGATAAACTGAAAGTTTGAAAAATACTTGTAGAATTTAATATCAACATTACAAGTCTTGTTCAATGTGGGACAAAACTTTTTTTTTTTTTCAGACTAAGACAGAAAGTCTGCTTAATGCTTTTATTTTTAATTAACCATTAGTTGCATGTGGGCTTACTGTGATTCAGAGTAAACAAACTTGTTGGTTCTGGGATTTTAAAGCCATTTCCCAGAATCTATCTACCCCTTCCTTGTGGCTTAAATTGTGTAAGGGTCAAAAAACTCTGCTGTAAAACCAGAGCTTGAGAGTGCCACCTCCAAAAGTTTTCTGACTGCAATTCCTCATAAGCTGGACAAGTATCCTCAGGATGCACAGTGCGTCTATGCCGCTGGTTCTTCCCACTATCTCTGTATATAATACAAAAGGGCAGCTAGCCAAACTTAAGCCAGCAGTAAGGTGGTCAAGACAATCCCCCACTCAGTGTATTGTATCCACTGAGTCTGTTGACAACTGCCACAGTCTGTATGTGTCTTCTTTCTTAGCAGGCAGTGGAAATAAAGGACATGTAATAGAGGGTATTTCTTGTGTGTCCTGTTTTTTTTTTTAAAAAAAAAAAAATCTGTTCACATCTTACACATCATAATTCACCTTCACAAGCAGTACTCTAGCTCAACAGCTTACTTCTGCAGAAGGTGCAATCTAAACACAATGTTCAGTCAGATTGGTGTTTGGTGACCATAACTCAGGAGCAGCACGTTGTTTTTCTGTAAAGAAACAGAGACCACTGACCACTCGTGTGGCCTTTCAGTCACCATGAAGTAAAAGATTAGTCTTTGAGAATAACCAGGGTTATTATCCTGATCTTTTCAGCCCTCATTTTTTTAACTTCCTCATCTTCTTTATGCTCCACAATGTTTTCACCTATAATTTCTTCTGCTTTCTCTATTCTTATCAAAAAGTAAGCACAATATTAAGCAGAAAATATATTTTACTGCTAACAAGCAGTTTTGTACAGTTTCTGGGGCAAATCCTCAAACATGTTTTTGAACTCCTTCTTGATATATGTTGTTCTGCACATGCTTTTCTGAGAGGCATTATGTAAAAATGTAAAAAAAAAAAAAATAATGTAACACATGAGACTGCAAGACATTTGCAGAAGAGCAGTACCACCCCCTAGCACAAGATTCCCTCCTTTGTTTTCCAAAGGAAATCACTCACGTGTCAGTAAAAAACCTCCCATCTTTCCAGATTTTTTCCTTTGTAGAATATATTAGTTAAATCTTCTACTTTGACAGCCAAAGGGAAATCTTATGCTGAAATTGTGTCCTCAATTGAAACACAAATTTGTCATACCCTTTTAATCCTATAAAGCTTATCTCCTTTACCACCTTTGGGGTGTACAGACTTTCACTATCATCAAAGTCCAAAGCTCACTCTCCTCCATTTCCCTATTATAATCCTATAAATAAACATCTGAAGAACAAAAAGGACTAGTTTCTGTATGGATGGGGGAAGGGCTTCCTGGGTGATTTTTGAAAGGGCACTACTAAGCTAATCACTTGCCTCACAAACATTTGCCCATCTTTTTGGGCTTGCCAAAACTTGCTTTCATTGGTGTGCTTTCATTTTATGTCAGTGAAATGACTTGACAGTCAGATTCAGATCCAGAGTGGTCTTGTTTCATAGCCTGCAAACTCAAATTACTTCCAAGATTTTTCATATGTCAGCTGCTGTAAACATGCACGGAAGTAACAGCAAATATCAGAGGTTTGACTGAGCTGTTATTGCAGCTCTCAGCACTGCTTCTTGAAATATTTGAAGATACCTTATTAACAAAACTTCATTTTTTCCTGATTTAATGACTTGCAGACTGTTAAAAAAGTCAAAAAGAAAAGACTTTTCCTCCATGATCATTCATGTGAATCAGCTTGAAAGACAAAACACTGATGGAGGTTATTTAACAAATGTGAATCATAAGAATCCAGTAGCAATGTATGTTTCCAAACATTTCTGTCCATTTTTCACATAGATTTCCTTCAATAAGCTATTGCAGACTTATCCATTTCAGACCCTATACAGTACTACAACATCTAACTGGATATACTGTTAAAGGCAACAAAGAGTCTAGGTCAGATGTTAATATTTAGGAGCTCATTTATTTCTGTTCACATGGAATATTGATATGTTTTTTTACTAAAATTATATTTTCTTTGTGCTGTAAACCTGGAACATACATTTATGGTATCATCTGGGATTATTTTTGCCTGAGTCAGACTACAAGTCAGGAAAACCAGGATTGTGTCTGCACACTGTAATGCCAGGTAACACTGCATTTCATTAACCCATGGTACGCCTCAAGAAGTGCAACCTAAAGCCTGGAGTTGAAATATCTTTTGGAATTGTATGTTTCTCCTTCATTGCGAATCCTAAGCAAAACTGATCCTGGAAAAAAAGAGAGAAACAATATGTCATATTATTCAATTTATCAAATTTCCCATCATGTTCCTTTCCAGCAAACCTAGGAGTTCTAAACTAGCTGCCACTGAAGAAAATAATTTCATTTAGACCAAACAGAACTTCTTCATATACATATTTCTTTGACCAAATGGAAAGAAACTAGATATGATATTTTGTTTGCATTCATCACTTTTCTACAGGAACCTTAAAGAACATTCAGACCAGGTCACTGATTTACCGAGTAAAATGCATAAACTTCCAAGGGAAACATTAAAGCTGTGAAAGTTTTTTGATTGCCTGAGCATGTTTTAATGATTTTCAAATTATTAAAGTTGTTATATATTTTTATTAGAAAATTTGATACCAAACATTCTGCGTGTTTTTCCTGTCCGAAATCTTTAGCATTACATCAAAGGCTGAATCATTAACAAATGCCAGGCACAATGTACCAGTAAAACCCTGCTTGATGGTGAAAAAGAGTGGTATAGCTGGAATATCAGTTTAAATAAATGTATAAAAGAGATGGTGGGGCAAGATCTAAGTTAGTCTCTAATTTCTGAAATGTTTACTCTCAATGTGTTTCAATCTATTTCATATAAAGGTGGCACTTAATTCTGAATAGTCAAGGGCTATAATAATATATGTGTTCCAGGTTTTATAGCTGAATCTGTATTCTTGCTCTAAACATTTGTATCTTCAGAACTTATCTCCATTTGAATGATATAAAATTGGAATCTGCTATGTCACACCAGATATATGTGGTGGTTCCTTTATTTTGAAGGGAATTGATTAGGAAAGATTTTGAAAAGGTTGTACTTTATCATTTCAGAAAGCAAAGCTTACAAATGTGTGTAATTTTAGAATTCTTGCAATGATAAGACTAGGGAGAGAAAAGATCGTTAGGTTTAGGAATTTATTAATTCCTGAGATATATTAACATAAACTTCTTCCCTGGCATTTTGAAATACTGCCATCTGTAGAAACTAAAATGTAAAAGATGGGGGGAAAAAGTTAGTATCATGAGCATTTATAGTTATCCTTAGTTAGCCTTGTGCATTTCCCATTTCCATCTTGCTTTAGTAGAAATGAAGAGCAGACTTAAACTGTTTCCATGTAAAGCTGAAGAGGTCAAAGACTATATTAGTGTCAACAGGACACCTTCATATTTCAGTGAGGGTCTTGTGACAGCAGTAAAGTCCAAATATTATGGAGAATATATCTAAATTTCCCCCTTGAGAGATAATTTTTCAGTGGTTTAATTGTAAACCTGCAGGGGCTGTATCATAACTTTCATGTCTGTGTTTCAGTAAGCCTAGAAAGCGTTATGATGGCATCTCTTGAGTTGGTCTTTTGGTAAACTTTTGTTGTTCTCAAACATAGTAATGTCAAAACTAAAGCTTCAGCATCATCTGAACAAAACTGACTGAAGAATATAAACAAAGTAAAAAAATGTAGACAACTCCCCTGCTAAATGAATCCATCATGGTTCTAAAGGCATACCATAGAGAGAGAGACCTTACTATATCCACACTGTTTTGGGGCCCAGAATGTTGGTTCACATACTTTCTAGTAACAGCAAACTCAGGAAGCATTTGCTTTACGGGTTACAAAGTTCTGTAATTCTGAACTTATAGGTCACTTCAAAACAGCTCATGTCTACTGAATCATTCTCCTGGGGCGGTGTGCCACTGCAGACTGCCACATCAGAAAAAATAAGGTTTTTCTAACATTAATGTTTATGGACATGTCTAGTTACATGGTCAACTTTCACAAAACTTTAAATAACATATAAACAGAGACTTAAGTTTGGATATATTCAAGTACTTCCTTCAGGAGATAGCTTTCCAAGAAATGGGTCGAAGTGCAAATGGAGATTTTGAAAGAAGTTCAGTTTTATTTTTAAGTGTGCATCTTAATTTTTTGAAAAGGCAAGGCTGGACTTATGTATTCAAGGGAGGGAGACATAGTGCAAAGGTAAGAACAGAATTGAATGGTTGGACATTGGTTATGTCATTACTCAATACTGTTCTCAGCAAAACTAGTATTTAAGAGAAATTGCTTTAATAGCCAAAATCTAGTTATCATATGTTTTGAAATGTTTCATTTGAGTGTGGACTTGATTTCTTTACTGCAGTTATTTCCAAAACGATATTATTTTGTCATTTACTAAAAATATAAGTTTTTTAGTTTGCCATTCATGAAGAACACTCCAAGAACAGGTCTTGTTTTTGTGGTCCATGGAGAGATTTTTTTTTTTTCCTCTTTGCTGTAAACTAAAAAACTGTGACCCGAACACATGCAACCAGCGCACATAATCAGAAACAAAGTACAGCTTTTAGTCATTCCTCTGCCTTAGCAATATTTTGTAAAGGCTTATAATAAAATTATCCCCCCAGTAGATTTGTTTTTCTCTATTGGCATGTATATAGAGTAAAATTGAATTTGCATTCATGCCCTAAACACTTCTGTCTTCTTATTTTCATTTGAATTACATTAAATTGGAATATGGTATCTAAGTCTGACAAAACCTTAGTAGATGGTGAATTTACACTCTCCAGGGTCAGAAAGATCAAGCAGGTCTTTGCAAAGATTTGTGACAGACAAGTAGGTCCCTATTTTAAGTTCATGCAAAAGACAGAAGATAATACCAACAGGCTAATTTTTTTCAAGTTTTATTCTGTGGTGTACTTAAGTAGTTTTGTGCTTTTTGAGGCATCTAGGTCTTAATTTATAGTAACATTGCCTTGATGCAGATGATTTGACCTCCTATTAGTTATTTGGTCTACTGAAGATTGCAAACACTCTGTTAGAAAATGTCATTTCCAAGTATTTCATCTTTAAGCTGCTTTCCTGCCGCTCCAGTGAAAGAGTAGTCTGGAAGAGCATGAGTGTAACTCTTCATTCTTACAAGAAATGAACATTCAAAAATCTCATGTTTGCAATGTTGCCAGAAGATCCTTTCCAGCAATTTTACAAAGGTCCTATAATTGCTCCTGAAGTAACCAGTAATGTTATGCTATCTTTAACTTTACTCTGGTTTTAAATGATCTTTCTAGTTTTTAATCTATATTTTTAAAATTTTTTCAGTTATCATTACTGTTGCAATAAAAATCTTTGCATATTTTGCATCATAGTCAAAATGAGTAATGCATCATCTTAAGCTAATATCAACCAAAAACAGAACAGACATCAGTGCATTTTTCCTCAAAAGAATGAAAAGTGACCTGTTTGAATTGGTTGGTCTTATTTTTGACTGTTTGTATTCTGAATCAGATCAGGACTTTACATTTTATATACTGGGAGTAAAACATCATTCTAAGGCTAATTCCCAGGATAGACTTTAAAACCACCATAGGCATTAACTTTCTAGTATTTTTGAGCTTAATGGAGATTTAGAAAAAATAGATATATTTACATAAATAAGCTAATTTAGACCACATTAAACATGTCTGTGGTGTAATAAGCATTGTAATATTTTGAGCTGAAGAATGAAGCTTCAGATCAACAGTCTGCTTGTCAGTAGTCCATCCTATTCTTCCCGAGAATACAAGCAATTAGCAAAGAGATATCATTCTACCTTAGTCAGCATTTGCTGAAAAGTTATTTTTCATCTTTTTTTTTATAAGAACTTCTCCAATGGTTCATATTAACCATCAAATTTACTCTGAACTATGTGTGTTTATTTGTACAAGCCCCAGTTAATTTGTTCATTGAAAGTACCGTCTGAAAGAGAGTTTTAGCAGTGGGTTTGGAGTCAGGCAGCCACATGAAAGAATCTGTTTCTCTGTTTTATATTAGAGGTCCTCCACTATATCCTCAGAAATAAACAGTCTCACATGTCAATAGGAATACTGAGACACAACGGCTGAAACTTGAAAAGCAAGCTCACTTTGCTGTATTTTGCAGTCTGACAGATGTACCAACATTTACTTTGTGCAGTGATATTTCTTTTTGTCTCTAGCCTTAATCCTCTTTTCCACACACTCTATACCTATTTCACACATAAATATACTATCAATAGCTGTAAAAGATTTTAAAGAGTGTTGGTATGCATTCTGCAAGGAACTGTCTCTACAAAGCATCTTATATGCATAGGTCTTCTTTCCTTCCAAAACAACATGGCTAAAAGCAAACAGTTTGTCTTCCAATCAAGACATAATATTATTTATCCAGAAAACAAGTAAAAATCTGTTGAAAAAAGCACCAGAACTTGTAAAAGCTGCATCTAAGTACAACCGATGAGGAAAGTCTGTCCAAAATCTGGCCTATGGAAGACAGATGTAGAAAAAAGTTTAAGACTTCCCACTGCTCTCTCTGTAAGCTACCAGTGAAAAATTACTTTGAAGTTTCATATTTATAGTCAGAGGTCAAGATTAAAAGATTTCAATTTATTTCCTGATAAAGACTGTTGTTGTTCTATGTATTCAATAGAAATTTTGTAACATCTCAAAGCAAATAAAAACAAAGGCAGTATTCTTCAGCTACATTCATATTTCAAAGATATCCAGATTCAAATATTCTCTTGTACAGAGGCTGATAGCACTGCAGAGACATCTCAGTAGTGGAAAGTAAGATTTTCCTTTTAATTTCTTCCTGGTTGTCCTGTTTCAGATAAATTACTGTGAAGCTAGAGTGAAAATTAATACATGGAGTTACAAATTTCATTTTTGTACACTGGTCACTAGTGCAATCTGTGATATGTGGATTTGGTCTGTAGGATTTCACCCCAGAATAGTCTAAAGCCAGGAAATAAAGATTCAGGAAAATCCAAAACACAAACTGTGCCAAATTAGGCACCAGCAGCAACTCTGCATGTAGCCCTCTGAAAAGTCACCTGGGAGCACAGCTACAGTGACACAAGCTATTCATACCCTCATTGTACGTGCTGAAATTGTCAAGGGAATATAATGGTGAATTTTATAATTATCTAAGTCATAGCAAGGTAGCAAAGCAATGTAAAATCACCTTTTTCTGTCTTCCCCAGAGGCTGTATCCTCCCAGCAAACCATCTTTTTTAATCCCTACTGCCTGTAGGAGTGCTGACATGAATACTTGCAGCTGGGTACAAATTGGTAGGAATGGCTCAGGCTTTTGAAAGCTTCCAGATTTTGAAATATGACTCATACACTTTGATAATTTTTTAAAATCTTCATTATTTCCAGTTTACTCCTTTCTGAGCTACTATGTGTATTTAAAGTAACAAGAACATATGAGAGATCACTTCAAAAAAGACTGCTGACTGAAAAAAAAAATTATATTTGATATAGTCAAATCCTTATTCTTTTTGGCATAATCATTGAAATGGTCTGTTTTTCAGAACTGATTAACTGTTGGACAGTACTATGTGGAGGCCATTTAAAGGGTTTTTTCCATTTACAAAAGAAATATTAAATATTAAGTAGGTCTCAATTTATAATTACAGTTTATGAATGTGAATACAACATATTTATAGTATTTTTTACAAGGTTTTGCTTGAAGAAACTCGTTCCAACCAACTGATCTTTATGCATGCAAAACTCAGTCAGCTGTAGTATAAAATTAAGTGCATTTAACAAATGAAAAAGGAACAAGAACAAATAAAAACACACAATTTTCTTTCAGACTTGTTTTAGGTGTTCAGTCATTACGAAATAAGGTGTGGGTAGAATGTGATACTTGGTTAAAGATCTGACCATTAAAGCAGAATATTAACTGGACAAAATCCCATCCTCAGATAACTATATTAAAAAATGCTAAGCAATTGATTGCAAGGAAGAGGTACCAATGAATTTTACATATAACTAACACATTTTATAGGTCTTTCAAACTGTAATGTTTATGAAGTTTCTTTGGTTTTCATCAAAATGAATTGATTAAATGATTCTAAGTTTCTGGTATCCTCATTCAGAGCCCTTGAAGGACTTATTGTAATTTCTATCAGGATAATAACAGTGAATGTTTTTCATATAATTACTTGATATGTCAACAGATTAAAATAATTTCTCACTTTGAATTTCACTTCAAAACACAGAGACATATTAAAATTTTAATCTAACAGAATGGGTATTCTGTTCTGTAAAGTTTCCAAACTGAGGTTTTTATCATATTATTATGTGCTACAGAATACAGTCTCACTCAAAGGGTACAATTCCCTGCAATTTCTCCTTTACTGAAACTGTTCAAAACACATCTAGCTTTCTATATATTTACAATGATCCAGTCACGGTGAAAAAAAAAAAAAACACCCTACATAATAATCACAGGTAATGGACAATTCTTAAGTTTACTGTATTCTTGATTACAGGTTTGTAAGCTCAGAAATGATACTGGATGTAACCTTGTGTTGCCCAGAAACACGAGCTACTGAACAGATTTGAGCTGTGAACAAAAACCAAAAGATATTTTGAAATGCAAATCCAAATCTCGTTTTTCCTGCTATGCTTACTATTTAATCTTTTCAAAATGTCTGAATAAAACCACAAAACATCACAGCTCTGCTTAACTTCAAAGCATCATACTCCTTTAATTTAGAAAGCAGTTCAATTGTTATTTGTTTATGCGGAAGCTACCAAGACATACATTATAACTACTCACTGGTTATGTTCCAATCATACAATTTTGTTTCTGTACTTCAAAATTATGAGTAGTCTTTTCTGGCTATGGAGTATTTAATATCACTTAGTGAATATTCTCCTTCTTCATTATTCCTTTTTGTAGCATTTACTTAATAATAGATAGTTAGTTTCAGCTTAGTTTTGGGTTCCATTTTTTATGATTATTACTGCTTAATTCCATGCCAACTTACAGCAAATGTGCTCGTAGAGCATAGATAATTATATGCAATTTTCTCCCTTAATGAAAGATAAATAATTTGACAGTCCTGACTCATGTATTTTTCTATCTCAATACAACTCATTGTTTGGATTAGGTCTTTTTTTAATATGGCTTTGCAAGCAGAATAAAATGTGTTTCTTAGATCAATTACGTAGCTTTTAATGCAGCGTACTGTAATTTGTATTAGAGATTTGCATATGATCATTAAGCATTAATATTTCATTTCAATTTAATCATAATGATATAGTTCTTTGTTTACAAACTAAATGATTTTCTATATAGGCAGAACATTTTCAAAATAAAGAGCAGAAGGTACATTTATAGCAACTAAACCGAATAAAAAACACTAGTCAGTTCCAATTTCCATTAGATCCTATTTGTGCTTGTCAACAACTCTTAATATAGAAAGACACAAGTCAGGGCAAGACAGGATTGAACAAGGACACAAATATTTGTGAAATAATTTCTATTTTCAAATCAGACTGTATTTGAAGGTATTGGTCTCACAAATCTCAAGTAGATGTTAGTTTTACACAATATTAAAGTGTTTGACAGAAAAGAGAATTTCTGTCAAAAAAAAAAAAAACTGTGGTTGCAAGAGTAATCTTAATTTCTAATTTTTTAATTGCTGGGATGAAATTTAATAGTCTGCCAGAAAGGCCAGACAGCTCTAGTTTAGTGTTCTCCACAAATGATGCATGAAGATGTTGTGCTTCACCCAGAACGACCAGACAAAAAAGATAACAATCAGCTTGGCAGTTTTGGTTTATGTGCTCCAGAATTTTTTCTGCAAAAGTGGGACACCACAAAACAGGGAGAACAAAGGGAGCAAAGTGGCTTAGAGGGCTGGTTTGTCATCCTACATTTCTTTGCTTGATGGAAGAAAGATTTATACAGGAAAAACAAATATTGAAAAAAGTGGAGGGAGAGAAAACATAAAAAAAATGAACTTCCAATTCACCTTTTGATTAATAACACCTGCTAAGATAAATTCAGTAAGAACATCTTTGAGTTCCAATCAAATTGAAACTGCTACAGTCAAGGACTAATATGAAAAAATGACAAAGCTAAAACCAAGAAATTAGCTGTTTATAAGCAAATTCTATTTATCACAAAATTGTAAAGTTTAATCTAAAAAATAACCAATGTATAAACCTCCATGAGACCTTTTTTTTTTTTGGACGATGTGCTTTTCTTTTGTCTGCAGCAATTGAAGCAATTGTACCATAGTGGAAGACATGTAAGGATAGAAAAGAGCGAAAATAATCAAGCCCACAAATTTAATTACAATTAACTCCATAATTTCTCTGTAAGACAAAATTAACTGTTTTTTAAAGATTCTATATCTAATCCAAGCATACTTTGTAAGCAAGATATAGTTGCAGAACATATTATATAGAGAAGGTAAGATTCATGAAATGGTTTGTGTATCAGGCACCTAACAGTAGTAATTCACAAAATGTATTTCGAATGGAGCTGAAGAATTTGCACAGGTCAAATTCACACTGTTTCAACTATGAAGAAGCTTCTTCCTGTAAATTGAGATAGAGACTAACATAGTGTCTGGAAGATTATATGCATTCAGAATAGCAGACGTGATATAATTACTGCTCATTTGCCTATTAGGCTTTAGGAGGTCATGCACTGACTTCATATATGAACTTGCACAAAATTGACTCATGATATCTTTCAGTCCATGCATCTTTAGCTTACACAAATATATTGTTCGTCTGCAATCCATGGAGCACATACACCCCTTCAGGACAAGTATTTAGAGCAACTACAGATTCACTATTCTTTCCAGCTTGTTTGAAAACTATTGGCAAAAAGAGAAAGCTAGTAGATAAAGCTCTGCGTAGCACCCAGGAGGAAATTAAGCCATCAGGTTATTACCAAACACATGGGTATTAGCTGAACCTCAGAAAAGCAGATAGACCATTGATGAATCAAATAGCTAAGAAAGAAAAAGAAAAAGGCAATATGATGGAGAGGGCAAAGTCAGACAGGTTTATATAGTTTCCTGCTGCCTACATCAATATTGTTTCTCATTATTGTAAGAGGCTGCAGCTATTTATAATCACAAATGTTATACTGTCCTAAATAAAACCCATTACATCCATGTCATCAAGCCACTACAAGACTGATGCTTTAGTTAGTTGGCCATTGAACTTCAAGCCAGTTTAAACAAGAATTCCTGATTTTGTTGATTTTAATAGATCAGATTTCATTATTTAGGAAAAAAAAAGTATAAAGTCATTATTGTCTTTGTATAAAAATATTTGTATAATATCCTTTCGCTGCAAAAGTAAAGCCTTTCAAAATCATTGCAAAATCTTAGCATATCTGAGGCTGAAATTAAAATTGTAGGAAAACAACTAAATGTATTTAAATAGCTCTCTATTTGATACCATAATGCTTTGAGTTATTCGAAAGTGGTTTGTGTTTTCACTGTGAACCAGAATACAGATGAGCATAGACTGTTTCTGTTGTCATTGAATTGAGCAGGTGGGTTCACTGCTTTCAAAGGTGGTATTGTAAGAAGCAAAATAAATGTGATGTGCCCCTGTCCCATTTAGTGTCACCACTTGTTCCTTCTAGCCTGTCTGTCTCATGTCATCTTAGAGCAATCCAGCCTCTAATTTTTTTTTTTTTTTGAAAAGCCTTCCCACCTGCTAGTCGTTTTATCTTTTATCCAACATACCAGAAGACAACATGTTTGTGTAATATTTCACCACAGTAGGTCTTAAGAGCCCTAGATGGATACTAATCCTTTTACCACAGCTGCCAAAAGCTGCATGACGCCTGAAGCAGCTGAGCACTGATTTTGACTGAAGCATCACACTGCAACAGCAGCTGCACTGAGCTTCTCTAACTCCAGTGCTAATTTGACACAAACCGTCAGACAAGAATGGCAGTAGGGCCACTAATACTTTCTGCAATGAGCTAAAGGCACAATAATAAGGAAAGAAGAATCATGCTTTCAGGAAACATTTAAGGAGCAGTTGGATCCTGTGCCAATTCTCTACGCAAAAGCAAATTTCACTGGTGATGAATATGAAAAAAAGTGAACTGGGTAGGAATGTAAATTTTCCGTTATCGCTATGAGGCAGAACTTTTCATTTAGGATTTTTTTTTTTTTAAGTAAAAATTAAAGTTCAGGGGGAAAAAAGTGAATGTGTGTTTTTTCTGAGATACAACTTTTGTTTTCACACTTGAAAGCAGAATAATGTGAAAAGATATTTGTCATACTATAATGAACCCTTTATTCCCTGCAATTCTTAAATACTTTGGACAGCACATTTTATATTCAGAAGAGACCTTGTGCATCATGGACTATAATCTACCAAATAATATATAAGGGATCTGCTTCTAGTCACAGACAGCTTTGATTCTACAGACGAAGACAAACAAGGAGAGAAAAAGAAATCCAAAACATAACAAGCACAGACAAATTTACAAAGTGTTCATAAGAGAACATATTGTCATATATCTTGTAAGCTAAAAAAGATGATCTGTTTCATTTTCATATAAACCAAGTAGATGTAAAGGGATCAGACTGTAACTTTCAAAATCAGGCAGATATGCTGTTTAGGAACATCACTTCAGAAAGTACATCACCATGGCACAAAAGCTTCTTGACACTCTTCCTTGTCCATTTCTGTGAGTTTTTTATCTTATCCACTCTTACTCTTCACAGAAAATAAAATCTTCATTTTAGACACCCAGGACACAGGAGGACAAGGATGCACATGTCTTTGCCTTGCTATGCTCCAAGGGTATCAAGCATGAGCACTGCAAGATCTAATTTTAAAGACACGTGATTTTATCTCCTAAACACTTATTACTGAGAGCTCTGAAGCCATAAATTTTGTCACTTTGGAATCAGATCAAATTGACTTTCCTCTTAGGGAAACGTTGGCTCCAAATCATTGGTTTTGGACAAGTTTTCTGATGTTATTTTTATATTATATATCTTATATATATCTAATTGGAAGATTTCCTAACACTGAGGACTCCCTGTTCTTTTATTTTATGTTCAAAGACTTTCCAGCAAATTTTATTGTACTGAGAATGCCTTTCTTTGAAGGCTGCCATGTCATTGTTAGGAATTGACAATATCACCTTCGGAAGTTCCATATGACACAAGAAAGATACTTCTTTGAAGATTTATCATACCATAGAATGAAGTTCTGGGGCTGTTATTCATATTATTATTCCACGGACTCCCAGTCATGGAGAAAACCAAACTTAACATTGACAAACACCTGCTTTCCACAGTTAATGTTTTTATGATCACAGAATTTTGTTGGATTAAAAAAAAAAAAAAGCAGAGGTTTGCAGATGAAAAATTGTTTTAAGCCTTTGGGTATTATGCAAAGAGGAGCAGACAGAAGAAAGGCACAGTCTCAGTGCTTCTGTTTGACAGAAATAACAACCACTACTTGATGCCTTTTGCAGGACTGTTAACCACTCCTGGTGACAATGAGAAATACTCATAAGAAAGGCAATTTGGCTAAATGAAGATAACAAATCTCACTCTGTATGGGTGAGTCCTCTCACAGTGAGGCTCAGTAGTCCAAGTATATTGAAAATATCAATAAGAATGCCATTTCACAAGCCAGAATGAAAACAAAATTTTAGTCTCTAAAGACTCCAAATTCCCACTTTCACATTGTAATGGTAGTATAACTATGGCAAAATTCTTTATTATTTTATAGTATGTTCTTAACCATAGTAATTAATTCTGCAGTTTACACTGTGCCTTTCTCCATGTACTTACTGTATATTTCAAGAGTTTAGCCCCTGAAGTTTTATTTTTTTATTTAATCATGCAGCTATGGCCTTCCTAAAAACTCAGGAGAAAAATTCTTATGTATCTACTTAAAATGTAGATTTTCAATTAAATAATTCAGTTAAATCAAACTACCTCTCAGCAGTGCAATACATTGTTTGCCATTGATTTTTATTTCCCCACCAGATTCTATTTCTCCATCTAAGCAGTTTTATCTGAATGAAGATCTGCAAAAAAAGATATTATGCCTCAGAAGAAAATGGAAGTAAAATAAGTGCAACACACACACTGAAGAACATTGTTTCCCACTCTGGCATTAAAAAAAATTCCAAACTGTTTTTGCTCAAACAGATGCAAAAGGTAGGGTTTTTTTTTAACAGGATCTTGAGCAATTAGAGAAAATATATGATAATCAAATCAAAATCCTACCAACAAAATTATCCCTTTATTCCATGCCAATGAAGCATTCTCTCTTTACCCTGCAGGCTGTGAAGGAAGGATTTAGTTGAGTGAATCTTTTCATTAAAGCCATCATTTGCAACTATGTTTGCTTTCATCCTGCTTCCTCGTAGTTTTACTTTTCCAGTTTGGCTTTTTACATGATGAAAAATATAACACAAATAAGCAATATCACAGGTAAGATAGAGAAATGCACCCAAAATGAGTTGGAACACAAAAATTACAGCAGAATGCACCAAGTGAGACTCAAAAATCTCCAATAATACATTTTATTTGGGGGAAAACATCTGTTTTTTTATCCATTTCAAGAAGACACAAATTTTCATACACTGTGTAAGCCACATATAGAGGAGTACAAAATTTCTGTAAATTACAATTTGTCATTACTTTAATATAGTCAGAATTTAATTAATGCAAGACTATTTGTAGGTGCTTGTTTATTGGTACATAACCTTTTTTTTAATATCAAAAATACCTCAATTTCAGAAGAAACTGTTATCTTCTTTCTCTGAACAATCTTCATTCTTTAAGATGGACAACTGCTCTCTCACATAAAACAGAGAAACTGGTATTTTAGTAAATGGGAAAAAAACCTGTCTTATCAGTTGCAGTCTTCAACTGGCAGAGCAATGAGCTGGTGGACCCCCAGCCTAGAAAAGGTCTTTTAGAAGGAAGTGCATTAGAGTGAAAAAAAGACAGGATGTACTAAACTCCAGAAATCCCCAGGCAACAATTAGCAATGGACATATATTACAAGAGATGCAAAAATGTGTAAGCTACAGTAAAGCAAGAACTGGTGACAAAAAACCCAAAACAAAAACAAGCAACAACAACAACAAAACCAACAAAAAAAATACCTCCAAACCAAAAAAACAAACAAATCTCCAAAGAAGAAATAACAGTCTTAGGAAGTAACCAAGATCTCTGTAGAAATCTTTCCCTATTACTTAGGTGGCCTCTCTTTCCACTGTTCCTTGAAAGCTACAACTTTGATTTTAATGGGAAGAGCAGACAGCATGAAAATCTCTTCTAGTTTAAATTATAAGTATCCAAATAGTATTAACAATGTTCAAGATACAAGTAAACATAGCAGTTTCCCGTGGTGCATTTCTCTGCTGCATTTAGTGAACTGAAATAAGATTTTGTGGTTTTCAGTGCAGCTTACATTTGAGATCGTGAATATCACATTCCCACAACACAATTACAAATGAGTATATGTTCTTCATTTACATTTACATGGGCAATAGAGTAAAATATAGCCATATTTCTGATCCATTACATCTTCTCCCATCTCTGTCAGGAACAGAAAACATTTTGCAGGACTGGAATTTCATGGCTCCTGACCAAAAACCATATGTTCAGAGAAGTAGAAAAGGGAGAGTCAGAAAAGTCAGCCAATAACTCAATAGCAACATTGATTTTGTGGATTTAAGCTAAGCTACAGGAATCAATTTCATTTCTGAAACTTTAAGACAAAAACATTTTCTTTTTCTGTATTAACATTTTCACATATAAAGTCAGTCATCTATACACATACACTAAAATGCATTGTCATACTATTTGTTACCTTATTTCCCCCTATTTGCTTTCATAGCACAATTAGTAAATTATGTATTTCCTTGATAAAATCCATGAGATCAGTGCTTCCCATATAGATCTCTTCAATGTTAAGAGAGTCACAAATGAACACAAAGGCAAAGTGCATTGTTAGAATTATTTGCATTTAGGCTATGAAGTTTTCTAGCCCATTTCTGTGCATGAAGGTCCTTTGGGCTTTCATCAGAAGAATGTTCAACAGTTAAAACGTGTTTTTCCACAGAATAGATTAAACTGCCTACATTTTATAAGGTTGGGTGTTTTTCCCTTTAAATTTATAGGAATTAACTGACTTTCAAAAAGATGTTCCTCATCCAAGCTCAAATGGGTGTAGTATATTTAACCTTAAGGATTAGTAAGTTCGATGGCTGCAAAAGACAAACTCAAGGAGTAGGAGTAAGCATGTCTGAATACAAATCAAACATCATCTAAATACTTTTGTCATCTCCATCAAAAAAGATTATTTCATAATTTGGAAAAACTTAGACTTTTCTTATCTAGAATCGATCAATCCACTCTGCTTAAAATGCCAGCTGTACGTACTAAAGTATCATATTTTTCAAGTGGTCACCTACTACAACATAGCATAGGCTCTTGTCACACTGTGTGTTATTTTTTTGTGAAGTATTTAAACCTGGAGAAAAAAATTCTTCCTATACAAATAAAGGTGAAGTTATTTGGACTAGTCATCAGCTATTTATATGAGGACTTTGACTATTATTATACAGGCAAGGCAGGATCATGTTGGTTTACTTCTCTAGTAATATCAACAAAGAACTTGACCAATAGTCTCTTTGTGTTGAGAACAAAACCAAATCTCTCAATTTCCACAGACCAAGTTATAGAATATTCATGACAGTTCTCGTCCATTCACAAATCACAAGTTGAGGTAATAAAAAGCCTAGCCTAAAATATAGGCATAAAACAGCACATTGAGATGAAACTGTAGCTGACAGTTTTTGACACCATTTACTCCACACAAATCATGCAAAGAAAGAGAAATCATGGCAGGAAATAGACAAATGAATGTTCAGCCCTGTGCCTTGAAAAAATATCTGTTTAAAAATTCAGATGCTTCTGAGAGTGTTTATATTTCTTTTGTATTACCAAACATTAATCCAAACTCCCTGACGCTATTCAGGAAAAACAAAACAAAACAAAACAGTAGGTGTTTGTTCTATTGTAAAGATGGAATTTTCCATACTTAAGCTCACTGGGAATCATAGAATGGTTTGGATTTGAAGAGACCTTAAAGATCACCTAGTTCCAACCCCTCTACTATAGGCTAGGACACCTTCCTCTCAACCAGCTTACTTAAAGACCCATTCATCCTGGCCTTGAACACTTCCAGAGATGCAGCATCCACAATTTCTCTGAGAACCTGTTCCACTCGCACAGCAAAGAACTTCTTCCTTATGTCTTATCTAAATCTACCCTCTTTCAGCTTAAAGCCATTACTTGTAGTCCTATCACTTGTAGTCCTTGTAAAAAGTCCCTTCTCAGCACTTTTATAGGACTATTTAGGCACTGATCTACCCAGGGTCTTCTCCAGGCTTAACATCCCCAACTATTTCAGCCTGTCTTCAAAGGAGAGGTGCTCCAGCCCTCTGATCATTTTTTTGCCTTCCTCTGGACTTGCTCCCATAGGTCTACATCTTTCCTGTGTTGAGGACTCAAGAGCTGGGGGCAGTTCTGCAGGTGTGGTCTCACCATAGCACAGTAGAGGGACAGAACCACTTCCCTCTATCTGCTGGCCATCTTTCTTTTGATGCAGTCCAGGATATGGTTGGCTTTGTGAGCTGTAAGTGTATGTTGCCAGGTCATATTGAGCTTCCTGTCAACCAACACCCAAAGTCCTTCTTCAGAAATCTGTTCTCAATTCACTTATTGCCCAATCTGTTTTTGTGCTTGGGATTTCCCTGATGCATGTACAGGACCTTGCATTTTCTCTTGTTGAACTTCATGAGGTTCTCACATTTCCACCTCTCAAGATCGTTTATGTCCGTCTGGATGACTTCCTTTCCCGTAGCATTTCAACTGCACCACATAGCTTGGCATTACTGGCAAACATCCTGAAAGGTCTTCCTCTTGCATACATCTGTAATTTTCTGTACACTTTAAAACATCTTCTGCTTTTCAAATTTTTCATGCAACATAGATTTTACAGGAGTTATGTGATTCTGTGATTCTGTGTTGGTTTCATTAGTCATCTTCCTCAGTTATGGGATGAAATACAAATAGAGTTAAAGTTTTTGCAGCTAACAGATACTTAGACTCTATTTGAATATTTATTTGTTTTTCATGTCATACAAAAGCAGAAGGATGTCAAACAAGGTCCAACCGTATGATAGGGGTTTTTTTCCCCTTTGAAGTTAGTTAGTAATTTTGTAGCTTTTGTGATCAGAGAAAAATCTAATACTGAAATCTACATTCTTGTTAGTATCTGTGCAAATAAAATCTGTATTATTCAATAAAAGTTATCATAAAATATGAAGATTAATGTATCACTGTTCTATAAGATACAATTAATTTCTGATTATTTACATCTAAAACAAAAGTAAATCTAGATTTACACCAAGATCAAAAGTATTTCACAAGTATGATTTCATATTACACACTCTAAACACGTGCTAAAATTGATATCCACATAATAGCTACTATTTATTTGTTAAATCTATTCACAACACATATTTTTATATGTGTAAATACATACACTTATAAAAAACCACATGTGTATGTAGGGTTAAAAATCCTCCTAGTTTTGAATGCTAGTACATTTTTACAGTGAAGTCTATGTAGACTCTGAATCAACTTTAGCCTCAGTAGCCTGAGTACAAACAGCTACACAGATATCCATGTAAAAGTTGTAAAATCTTTCCCAGAGTGTGGAAACATTATCTAGTTCCATGTCTGGCAATGGAATTACAGCCTTATGTGGTTCCTTCAAAAGTCAGTTCGAACACAGATTTCTCAGACAAAATTTTACACAGTTTATAATCGATTCTTAACACCATATCTGCCTATTGAAAAGCAAAGAGAATTGAAATGGTAGAGACAGAAATTCTCTCCTTATTTACCACTTTGTTAATGTCTTCTGTCGACTTTATGATCTCTATCAACCTCGTTAAAAAACTATTTGATATGAAAACAAAGCTTGATCAAAACAAGTTCAGTTCAGTTTGAAATACTGAGAGCCAATTCCATAACAGGATAAACACCAAAGGTTACTTTGCAAAGGTGCCTACTCTCCACCATGGTTTAATAATAATCTTTGTAGCAGTATCTGTTATTCCAGAAGGTCTGGTACATACTGAAACTCTGATCAGCTTCACATATTAAACAGGAATATTGTCTTGGATTCTATGATCTAAGCTTGATAAGGAAGGATAGCAATTACAGTTTCTAAATTTTTCTTCTAGACAGAATCAAGTCATCACTGTAGGTTGCTGTCATCACATGCAGAAATATAAACCCAATATACAGTACCAGAGTACAGGTAAAAGAAGAATGTTCTTATTTCTCTTTTGTCATGGTTTAAGGCCAGCTAGCAATAACCAAGCCATGCAGTCACCCATTCACTCCTCCCCACCTCAGCAGGATGGGGAGGAGAATCGGGATGAATAAGTAAAACTGTGGATTGATATGAAGGCAATGTAACAGAGCAACATAAGGAGAGAAAAAACAGCCAATAGAACAGCAAAGGAGCACACAAAGTAAGTGATGTAACTGCTGCTGAAGTAACTGCTTATCACCTGGACTCCTAAGCTCTGTCCCAACACGTGCTGCCATGCCCTGACGTCTTCTCCCTATATACTGAGCATGGTGTCAGCATGGTATGGATAGTCTGGCCACGATCCTTGTGACGTCTGGTGAAAATTAAACTTATCCATGCCAAACCAAATACATCTTTAAACATTAATCTTATTGCTATTATTCTTATTAATATCCATATAACAGGAAATTAAGGACAAAATTTCTACCCTGAGAAGACAGAAGAAATAAAAAGAAAAAAAAAGACCTAGAAAGAGGAGAACTTGAAAAGTATACGAAGAGAAGCAATCAGGGGTGGCTAAGAAGTTTTCTTCACATGTTACCATGTCTTGCTCCAGGTAAGTTCTTCTATACATTAGATGCTATAAATTTCCCACAATTTTACCCATGTGGGTTAAAAAACATACTGCAGCTCATCTGCTGCTGGCTCACCCTGTTACCTGCCTTTTAAACTAAGAAGCCTCACCCAAGTAAATTTCTAACTATAAATGGAACAGGATTAGGGGAGGGGGATGTTTCCCTGCAGTACATGAAGATCTCAAGTTAAGGTGATCTTCTGGTCTATTGCAATGTTATTTTTCCACCTTTGATTCCAAAGAAAAGTTGTTAGGGATTTGTTGAATTTCCTACGCTGACTTTTTTTTAATACTCTCAAAAATCCCTTATAAATCTTTACTGTCTTCTTTACTGTCTGATGTTGCACTGTTGTTTTATATTAACAATCTCTTTGGTGATAACTTAAAACTGTGTTTCCCATGAAACACTGCGGAAAAGACTTTATTTTAGAACCAGCGTGGAATCACACTAAGACAACAGAATAAGCAGCAGTGGAAATTCAGCAAAAAGGTCACTGGGTTTGACAAGATAGCTTATAGTCATTTGTACCTTCCAATGAGGATGTGTCTCATCTTCTTAACTTTTTAGTATGCATCTTTGTTAATGAATTAGGTTCAAAATGCTTTTGACAGGCTTGAGTCCTGTAAAATGAATGAAAATGCTAATACTGGTGGCCCGGGGATTGCAGCCACTATTAAAATGTGCTCAGTATCTCTGGGGAAACAGAACTGAACACTGCAGAAGATAGGCTGACATTTTACATTATAAGTTACATTCTGAAAAAATTCTTGAAACATAAAGCAAAACATGATTCACTGACATCTGTGATCCTCTATGACTAAATGAAAAACAGCTAGTGTGGAGCAATATCTTACCTTGCTAGGTAGATACCATTTAATGCTGCTCAGAAAACAAGATGTGTTCTGACTGATGTTTTCTAACATCAGATTGATATCCCTGGAGTTTTCTGTTAATATCCACACCACAAACAAAAATTCTTTCTATTGTAAGTGAAATAATGAAATGTATTCAAGGGGTCAAGAGAGCAGCAAGCTTATTAAATCTGTTTTTGATTACCTGGACAGAACACAACAGATGTGTAATAAAAAGACAACGTAAAAAAAGCTCTCAAAACCTGAAATTCTTGTATAATCTCTTGAAATATTGTCTCAGCTGAGAAGTGTGATTTCCAGCCACACTGTATTACCCATTATCCTCACTCAGGACTGACAGTTTGTGCAACACAAGAGAAGTGAATGTTACCACAAGTGACACTCTCAGATACAAGGAAAGCACCACGCATTATTTCCTACCACTGACATTAGAAATATGCAGACACCATAAACAAAATATACTCATAATAACTTCCCTTTCTATTCCAACATAATTTGCAGATGACTGTATGGTAAAATTTCAAACCAGTATCTTATTCTGTATCTTCTCATTTTAGTCTGAAGACTTAAGTGAGCTTAAATACATATAAATATGCTATTGGCTAGAAAACATTTCCAGTTGTTGGGAAAAGTGCTGTGCTTAAAAGCGAAAAATCCTGAATATTGCTATTTAGCAAATAGATTGGAATTGCTTTAGAATTATACTGGCAATTAAATGTATAACATAAGCACTTCAAAAAGATGTCTAGTCAACTATCTACCAAGAGTAGTCTCTCGGTACTTGACAAGAGTTCTGCAAACAACCTGCACAAATAAGCATCTAGAATGTATAATATAATTCTTTAAAACTAAGTCTTTATCTGACAAAACAAGACAAAGTACAATAGGAGCTAGATGGTTAGTTACCTTTCCTCTGTAAAAGAAAAGGCTTCATCTGTTCCAAAGTAAAGAAAAAAAGAGTCTTTTCTCAGCACCTATCCAAAAAACTGGTCATAGGTGACATAAAAGTTTCAACCTGTTTGGCTTAGGTATAGCCAAAAAGATGGACCCAAAGCACATATGGCAGCTTAAAATGACACTTGCAGGACAAAGCCCAACGCTTTTACAATATTGTACACTTAACTTCTAGTAAATGAACACTTTGTTAGAGTAGAATACATTGAAATCAACAAATTGCCTTTGTAGTTTAAGAATGACAACTGCTATCTTTTAAGGTTAGTGAAAACTATAGGTAGTACATTCAATAGTCAACCAGAACTTTTTAAGCAGCCAGGCCCAAATTGTAGAAACCTGTCTCATGTGTCTTGCAATAGACAGAAAAAAATTAAAAATAGACAATTTTATGTCAGGAAAGAGGTTATAAATTCTATTTATATTAATTATTATTAAAAATTCAATTTAGTATCAGATCAGAATATTCTGAACAGCAAGCATTATTATTGTTAGTCCTTAAAAGTTCTTAGACATATTTTTGTAAGTTTTAAAACTGTATATTAGAACATCTGTAAATTATATCTCACCTAGCAGTCTTTAGATTAATATGTGGGAAGAGAATGAAGTAAAAAACTAATTATATAAATTAGTACTCCAGTGACATAATGTTTTAAATGTTTCATTGTTAAACTTATGATATAAATATATAGAATATAGGATATCAAACAAAATATAGAAATAAATGGAAATAAATAAGTAGTAGTTTGGAACACAAAAAAAAAAATCATACAAGCCAGCTAAGGATAGAGGAATCAGAGACTGCTGTCACCTCCTTGGCCACCACCCCACTGACCAGAGATCTTCTGTCACATTACCATTTCTAAAGAAAATCAAAGTTAGTTGAAATCCTGGAAGTTAATTCTTTACTATATGAGATGTAGTTATCAGATAATTAACAATTTGAAGTGTTACAGATCTCCAATATTGACCAACATTCAGAGGAAGAATCTAGGATTTAAACAAATTATTTCTGACAGAGTTAATTGGAAAAAAAAAAAAGCCACAAAACACAACCCCTCTTTAGAATTCAACATTCCTGTAGAAATACTTGGCAGAGAGGAACAAAAATTGTGCAGAAAATATAAAGACAAATAAAATCATTACTCCATTGCAGTCTGTCAATATTTAACTACCAATATTTATACCAAGGTGACCAAACAGGAGTTTTTTAGTTTATTAATTTATAACAGTTTAAATAACCTTTATGTTTTATCAATTGGAAAGGGGAAAAATCTCAAGAAATAGCAGTAGTACCTTGGTGATATGATGGGATTTCCCATCTACTGGCATACAATTAAAGCCTGTGGCCATGGTGAACAGAAGCAAAATACCTGAAGAAAGTTATGTAAGAAATGTACTCTTGTAGTGTCTTTCTTAAACATCTCTTGTAAGATAGAGAGCAGAGAATCAACAGGGCTAAGTAGCATATCATCCAGTAGTGGCATCTAGTTCAACTATTCATTATTTCTTACCAAGAGATAAAGAGAAAAATAAAAGACCCCTCTTAGAACAGAAAGCTGATGATACACTCTCAATATGCTGGGAGAAAAAGCTGAACTGAGCTGAGCTACAGGGTTTTAACTTGAACAAATGGAAACACCAAAGAAATCTTTTTACTAGAGCTTTAGCCTTGAGCTTTCATAAGTTAGTTTGTTATCAAGACGTTCTGCTATTATATTTTTTTTCATCTATTTCTGTTAGCCTTAACTTTTGTTTTACAGCTTCCTTACAAATCTTATTGTAATGCACTTCTTTTTTTATATTGGCCTTATTTCTATCTCTGTTCCTCTGGAAGTTCTTTAGCTTTTGAATTCAGCCAAATTGGTAATTGTTAGCATGTTATGGCATGCAGTGTAAACTCAACACCAAAGTTACACACATGCAAGCTACTAACCAAAATTAATAGTTACCACTACTATCTTTAGGTCTGAATTAGTTTTATTCTGTTTCAACTCTTTGATTGGTTTTGTTTTATGATGAGAAGCATACGTCTACCACGTGTGTAGACTGTATCATTCTTCAATGTATTTTACATGATCATGCTTATAAACTGTTGTAATTCTACACACTAAACTAGATTTGGTAAAGAATTACCTCAATAACAAGTTAAATACCTGTAAAGGATTTATCAAGATGACTAACACAATAAAAGCAACAGCATTCTTAAGAAGTTCAGAGAAAAGTGTGCTGACAAAATGAAGGGAACCTCTCCAGTTTCTTACCAGTCTTTTTTTGGTAGCTTAAATATATGCATAAACAGCTTAGAGACACCCTAACTCCTCCAATATGGTAAGTCCCAAATCACATCAGTCTAATTCAACACCTTTTCCAACAAGTGCATTGAACCCACCTTTATCATCACTGTCAGAATCAAAATAAAAAGCTGTTGTGCAACTAGGAGAGTTACATATCTTCAAAGCAGAAGCTGACACACACATCCTTCCCCATTAAGAGTTCAATTTTAATATGCACTAGTATATTAACATGGTTTGATGTTCCTCTGAATATCACAGAATGGTTAAGATTGGAAGCAACTTCCAGAGATCATCTGGTCCAATCTTCATGCCAAAGCAAGATCAATTAGAGACAGTTGCCCAGGACCCTGTTTTGAATATCTCCAAGGATGAAAACTCCACACTATCTCTAGGTAATCTGTGCCAATGCCCAGTCACCCTTACAGTGAAAAAATGTTTCCTGATGTTCAGAGGGAACCTCTCATGCTTCACTTTGTGCCTGCTACCTCTTGACCTGTCACTGGGCACCACCAGAAAGAGACTGAGTCCATCATTTTTGCACCTCGCCTTCAAGCATTTTCCAGATGACTCATACCCAAGACATAAATACTGATGCCTGGAGTTGTTTTTTCCCAGATGCTGGACTTTGCACTTCCCCTTATTGATCTGGGTAAGTGCTGATCCTGTCTTCTCATATCTCCAACCTATCAAGGTCCCTTTGGATGACAGTAAGACTCTTTGGTCAATTTTGTATCTTTTGCAAATTTACCAGTGTCACACTCTTCCTTATCATCCAGATCATGAATAAAGATGTTAAACAGGACTAGACCCAGGGTTGACCCTTGGAGTACATCATGAGTTTCACTGTAGCAGTTTATCACTCTATTTGCTCCAGTCTTTTCCTCTGGTCTCTGAATCATGGGACTCCTGAAGGCCAGTCTTGCTAGTAAAGGCTGAAGCATTGAGTACCCCAGTTGTTTCCATATTTTTTGCAGCTAGATCCCCTATCTCATTTAGCAATGGGCCCATATTTTTCCTAGTATTCTTTTTTTACCTATGTACTTATAGAAGCTCCTCCTGTTGTCTTTGACAGATTCAATTCCATTTGTTACAGCTTTCCTAATGTCATCCCTCAATGTTTGGAGATGGAGTTTCAGTAGAAGCACTTTGTTTGTTCATGCAGGTCTCTTCTTGTTTTTGTCTGACTTCCTGATCACTGGAATAGACTGTACTTGAGCTTGGCGGATGTGATCCTTAAATCCTTGCAAGCTTTCTGGGCCCTCTCTTCTAGGGCCTTATTCCAAATAACTCTTCCAAGAAGATATTTGAAGAGGACAAAGTCTGTTCTTTAAGTCCAGGCTTGTGAGTTTGCTTGTCATTCTCCTCCCTACTCTCATATTCCAGAGCACCGCTATCTCATGGTCACTGCAGCAAAGGCTGCTTTTGACATTCCCATACTATTTTTTGGTGAATATGAGGTCCAGCAGAACATCTGTCCTTTCTGGCTTCTCTATCACTTGGACGAGGAAGCTATTATTACCACACTCCAGGAACTTCCATTATTCTTTATGTCACGATATGTTGTCCCTCTAGTAGATAATGGGGTGTTTTAAGGCATTCATGAGGATCAGGTCCTTCAAACCTGAGGCTAATCCTCAGGGGAAGATCTGGTCACTTGTTCTCCCTGATCAGATGGATAGACCATATGCTGCCTTTGCCTGCCCTTGCTTTAATTGTAACCCATAAACTCTCCGTTGGGTCCTCTTCATCTTCCTTTCCTGTCCTTCTTAAATGGTCTGTATCACTCCTTTGCAATGCTCCAATCATGAGAGACATCTCACTTTATTTCTGAGATTTCAGTAAGAACATAGGTCTACAACTATGCAGTGGTTTTGTCTAGGCCAAGTTTTGGTAGCAGGAGGGCTACAGGGGTGGCTTCTTTAAACAAAGAGCTGTCAGAAGCTTCCCCTGTAGCTGATACAGCTAATGCCAGGCAGTTCTAAGATGGACCCTGAACCTGACCATGGCATGGCCAATTAGTGATTTGAGAAGGGGAAGAAGTTGCTGTGCAGTTGCTAAAATGAGCAGAAGGAGGGAGTGAGAATGTGAGAGCAACAACTCTGCAGACACTAAGGTCAGCAGAGAAGGAAGGGGAGGAGGTGCTTAGGCCCGGAAAGAAAGAATCCCCTGTGGTGCAGCCTGTGGTAAGGCAGCTGTGCCCCTGCAGTTCATGGAGGCCACTGGGGAGCAGAGATCCACTCACAGCCCATGGAGGACCCCATGCCAGAGTGGGTGGATGCCTGAAGGAGACTGTGACTCTGTGGGAAGTCCACATTGAAGCAAGTAACTCGCTTGCTCCTGTGAGTCAATGGAGAGAGAGGAGCCCACGCCAAAGCAGGTTTGCTTTCAGGACCTGTGATCCTGTGAGAGACTCATGCTGGAGCAGTCAGTACCTGAAGGACTCTTATCCCAGCGGATGACCCACGTTGGGGCAGGGTGTGAGGAGCTGCCTCCGTGGCAAGTCCCATGCTGGAGAAGTTCATGGAGGACTGTCTGTTGTGAGAGAGACATGTAGCAGTGGGAAGGGTGAGGAGGCCTCCCCTTGAGAAGAAGCAGCAGCAAAGTCCATCTGTAATGAGCTACCACAACCCACATCCCCTGCACCACTGCAGGGGAAGGAAGGGGAGTCTCAGGAAGAGGTAGAGGGGTGGGAGGTGTTTTAAGATTTGGTTATATTTCTCATTTCCCTGCTCTGTTTTTAGTGTTCATTAATTTTTCAAAAGTTGAATCTGTTTTGCTCATGACAGTAATTGCTGAGCAGACTCCTTCGCCCTTATCTTGACTTGTTATATTTCTCTCTCCCCTGTCCAGCTTAGGAGGGGGAGTGATAGAACAACTTGGTGGGCATCTGGCACACAGCCAGGGCTAAAACCACCACAAATATATACACGTAACAAGAATGCTCTTCAGTTTTGTTTTTCTACTATCACTGCCGTCCACCTCATGACCCTTTCTGGAAGTTCTGTCAGCTAAGACTTATTTCAGTCAAATCCCTCATGTCCTGCCCTTGATGGGAGAGAATAATAAGAGAACTGCTGATAAATCAAGGTGAGAGGAAATAGAAAAAATTACTATTAACCAGTAAGAAAAAAAAAAAAATTCAAAACGGCCCCATGAGTTTCGAAACCAACTGAATTTTAGTTCAATAAATGACCCCTGACTATTCTCAGAAACAAAAACACAACCAGGAAAACGAGAATGAGACTGCAGCTTTGGAAAAGGCACTAGCACAACAACATGTGAAGAAGATTTGGGAAACTTCTGCTGATCTAGTTAACAAAAGAATCAGTGAATTTTCCTTTCTTGTATTTATTTCTTGACCTTTAAAAAATGTATTTGAATACTTATCAAATGCTTAGAGTATATAAATCCATATTATTATTTGTTCAGTACTGACAAATGGTATGTACATGACATAAAAATAAATAGACTAGTGTATGACTTATAAATTTTACAATCCCTTTTAAACATCGTGAATATAGAAATAATAGGAAACAGTCTAGTGATGCTGATAGGGCAGGAGTGGCAATAGTTTGGTAAGCCTATACTGTGGATCAGACTGCTTCCATAGTATGTGCTGCAGTTCCAGTCCCAGTTCATTGAATGGAGAAAGTTATGTCTGAGGTTACCTCCTTTCATGAAGCCATTATCTTGTGATGAAAATATTCTAAAGATCTCATCATATGAAATTAACCGTGACTATTTATTGTCTGTGCATTTCATGAGAGGTTCCATTTTCCAAAACAAATAACTTTACACAAAAATTTCAGAATTAAGAATCAAACAGAAAAGATGTTGCATGTCTGGTCCTTGAATATCAAAAGACTGCAAAAGTATTCATTGCACTGGCATAAAGCTATGACAATTTTCCTTTGCAAAAACATAAAAATTATTTTACATTAATTGAAATAATGCACTTAATTCACAGCTATGTTCTTCCCATACTGAGGAAGATTCTTGGAGCTGAGTTGTGGTCACGAGTTGACTCAATTCTTAGCTTCTGTCCCCATGACGAAATGGAAAATGGAAATGGGCTGCACTATCCTGCACATTAATATTGCTTTCAATGCTTTGGTTGGGAAACCTTTTTCATACCTTTTAGAAATCTGAATATGTCATTTCAGGACAAGAAGCAGAAATGTATGCAGTCATACTAAACACTGATTATGATTTTAAGATGTATTTCATCCATTTTCAGGCAAAAGCTTTAAAAATTAAATTGCTTGAAAACTGAGATAGAAGGAAAAGACTTCAAGAATTACTTTATCAGGTTTTATAAACTTCAGTTCTTTAGAATTGACAGAAATGCCAGAAGTATTGAAATATAAAGTAAGCAAAGGGAAAAACTGGTTACCTGGAGCCCTTGTCTGTCATTTGAAATCGATGTTAGCATTGAGTTTCACCAAGAAATTAAATGGCTTTGTTTTAATCGCTGATTGAAACCCAAAGGCAAATCTCATTTCTTCAAGGTAACCAATAGAACATGTCAGAAGACTTTGGCTTAGACTGCTACATTTCTTCATGCTTCACATCATTTAGAATATACTTGTTTCTTTTACCAATCTGTGAGTCACTTGTTAGACAACCAAAAAACCTGGTCCTAGGTGTATGCCTTTATCAGTATCAAGTCCTATTGTTTCTCTTTTATTTTTGAAGGAAACAGTCATATGTAGGCATGGAGCTGAGAAGGAATTGTAAGTCATTTCAATAGGTCTTGGTCTGGGTTGTCAGGGGATTGTCAGGAAAGAAGGACTGGACAATGTATCAGAAAGCAAATTCTTTTGCCATTTGCACATTTCTTTAAATACATCTTTGCCACTTTTTGCCTGTATGCATATGATAAATTTCCTATGCTTAAATATGATGGTATGCAGGTAGCTGACATAATTCTTATTGTGTTGATCAATAATTATCAACAGCAGATGATACACAGTTTTGATATTGATTGGTTGGCAGTATAAAGTGCTAGTGCAAGGCCCTGGTATAATGTTGAGTATACATCACCACCTGTTACATAAAGAATACATTACGTCACTACTATATTTTAAGTATCCTGTCTCCCCATCTACTTTGGTAGACTTGTATACTGTGAGTACCATCTGACTTACTGTGGTAAGAGACGTGTTTTATATATAATTTTAGATAATTAGGCATTGAATTAATTTCTGAATAGGTAAAATTATGATGTCTACCTTTTATAGTGCTGCTGAAGGGGGTAAGCCCATGCCTATCCCAGTGGAAATGGACTTGAAATCAGGAAGTCATTAAGTGAAACAGTAAATGGAAATTGCACAGTAGCCAAGCTGCAGAAAAGGAATATTAAACAGGAACAAGGTTGAGATTCTTTTTCCTTTTTTTTTCTGCCTTTTCTCTTGAGATTTGCTAAACTAGAGACCTATTTAAGGCAAAGACAGAGGTGAGCTACTTCTTACTCGTAAAATACAGCCTCATCTAGAACATAGGAAAACTCAGCAGTACACTAATGTATCGATATATGACCTTTACTGACAGTAAACATAAACAAGAAGAAAGACCATCAAAGCCTTAATATTTTTAGGAAATTTTTCATACTGACATGAAAAAATCTTCCAAATTTATCACAGCTCAGTATTATCAGAGTAATTTTCTTGATATAGTCTTCTGGAACAAATGTGCTTAACATCAACATACACTGAACTAGTTTTTGCCATTATTCAGGTCTGAAATAACCAACTTTTAGTAAGGTTAACACATGTAAATTTTTCTTTTAGTCTTGACAATCTGCTTTTTTTCTCCTCTTAGGATTTTCTTTTCTTTTTTTTTTTTTTTTTTTTTTTAAATAAGTCTAGCCTATAGTCAGTTTGGGGTTTGATTGCTGGTCTTTTGGGATTTTTTTTCAACCCTTTCACATCAGGACAAAATTCGTTACTTAGCTTCTGTGAGATGGTAATAACTGGTGGCTTTGGCTGGCCATAGCCACTAAGGAAAATAGCTACTGGCATCCAGCAAGTAATTTAAAAGAGTTGGAAGAGGGAGAATAGAAACATTTCTGGATAGTTGTCTTAATGTCTGGTGTGATTTCTTCTTTATTATTAATCTGCTCTTGATTTTATTTTTTTGTAATGTTAATATAAATGCTGTGGTTTAGGATATGATCAATGATTTCAGAATAGGTTCATCAACTTTCCCTTGGCTGAGAGTCAACCCAAGCCATTATTCTCCAATGAGATACATCAGGTTGGAATTGAGAGAATGGTCTTCATCCAATGTTATTATTTTTGTTTGTTTTCAGCAGACCTGTCCGTAAAAAGCTGTGAGTTTTATTAAAATTGATTAAAATAATTACTTATTTTAAAAGCCATTCTAAAGAAAAAGATTGAAAACATAGTCAAATATGGCTGATCTCAGATTGCTGAGTTTTTAATAACTTTGACAATATTTTAAAAAAATTTAATATTTTCAGTAGTATTAAATGTGTTTTAAATAATGTGTTCCCTATTAAAGACTTCCTAATATAGCTGTAATTTAAAGATTATGTTAGGGAAGCTGTGTAGAACAGTAAGATCAACTGACCTAGGAAAACTTCTATTATTGCTCTAGTTAATTTTCCCATATAATAAATAAGGTAAATGCATGTTCAAGTCAACACAACACAGGTTTAGAAAAGTTTAATCTACAGCTCTACATTTTGTGTTTCTTTTGAAGAAAGTCCTTTTATTTGGACACTTTTTGAAAGAAATGTTTGTTCTTATTCAGTGTGGAGACATCAGAGACACATTCCCATGAATTTGACCGTAAACCAATACTGAATACGAAGAGGTCTCTCACTTTTCTGCAGTATTCAATGTGTAATAAATAGTAATAAAGAGCTAGACAAAGGGTGTTATTGTGATTTTTCATTTATTGCTTTTACTCTTTCTGGAATGCTTGATTCTGTGACAAATTAATTCACTCACTGCTACTTTTTACAAACTTCAAATAGGCTTTTATTTTCTCCCTATTCCATCTGACCTGAAAAATGCCATAGAAGTCTTTGCCTGTTTTATACAGGGTTTGAGATTTTTTTCATTAATATAAAGAATACATATTATACGTCTTAAATGATTTCTGTGGTACTGGTTAAATATCTTGGCATACAAGACAGATTTATTTAACACATCTGTCCTCTCACAATGTCTCCAGAGGAGTTGTCAGAGAGACAACTTATTTTCATGCTGCTCCATTGAAATCGAGAATAGAGAAAAAAATCCTTTTCATTCTATATATCACAACTACCTGTTACAAGGATGTCCAGGACATCCTTCGAGTCCTTCTTGTCTTCCCAGGTGATTGTTCTCATGGAGGCAGTTTAAATTACAAAAACTCCCAAGATTCAACTGTAAATCTTATTAGATAAGTCCCTTGGGGAAACAAGTCTGACAAAATCTGGTACATGTTAGGGAGTCATGCTGCAGAGCTCTTCAGACCTGAATATGACAGAACAGTGCCAGGGCGGATCTGAGCTGGAAGTCTGGCACCATAAGACCTGCAGACTCTGTAAGGAATTGCTCTTCTACATTACATGACACTGAGTTCATTTCTTATTCCTCACTTCTGATTTCATCAGTTATGTCTTGGCTTAAGGACCTGAAATAATCCAGTTTGTATTGAATTCACAAAACAAACATAAGATATTATACTGTAGTTAAAGGAAAGAGAATTTAGAGTTAACTAATTGAAAGATTAGTATGAGAAATAATAGAGGACTAAAGAGTGATATTATGTCTACCTAGGAAGAAAAATCTCAAAGATCTATCTTATGACGGCTTGAGAAATTGTACATGTCCACGAAATGAAGAAAATAAAATAAAACAAAACTAAAACTACTGAATACAAAAGAGTTGGAGGAACTATGGCACTATTGTTCATTATTTATACATTCAGATATTTCTTCAAATAACATATAGATATTTTTATTTTTATAAATGTACTCACATGTACACATGGATATATGTGTGTTTTAATATAAATTTTCCAAGTCTAAACTCTGCAGCATGGCAAATTCTTATTAGCATCTGCTTGTGTTACTCCCCAAAATACTAATAGGTAAAATTCTTTGCTCATCTAAAAGCAAGTTGTCTGCAAAGAAATAACATCAGGAACTAAACATATTGATAGCGCAGCTTAGTTAGTCACTCATCTCCTAAAGTACAATACTTGCAAAAGTATCTAATAATAATTAATTATAATATAATAATCTTAAAGACAGTTATAACTGCTCATATTGGATCCAACCTGGTATTTACCATTGTGAAAAGCAAGTTACACCTTACAGGAATATTATTTGTAACAAGTTTTTATGAAGAACACACAATACAGTTACAACAGAATGGCATTTTGTGCCATATTTAAATATAAGCCCTGTATTTTTCGATTGCCAGAGGCAGAAGGAAGAGTCTCTTAATGTTCTTTTTCCTACTTATCTTGATTAGCATCAGATTTGTATAAAGTCAGACAAATTAAATGATCTGTGGCAGTGTTCGTTATCGAACATCCAAGGGGATTAAATGTCATATATTCAGCAATAGATTGAATGTGCCTGAAGAAAAATGTGAAACCAATAAACTACTAGATTATAGTTTATGATACTATATATAATGTCATCAAAGTAGGTGAACAGCAGCTTCTGAAATATAGTCTCAGTGCAACAAAAGTACTATATTCATATGTTCAAGATCTCATGCTGACTTGAGAATTTAACACAAGTTGAATTAGAATTTAACACTTTCTAACCTGAAAACAGTCCTGTAAACCGTTCTTGATAAATACAACAAAGATGTCCTAATATAAGTTTACCTAGTCACTTCTTGTACGAATCCCTAAGAGAATGACAGCAGGACCTTGGAAATAATGAAAAGTAACGTTAATAAACAAATATTTTAATTTAGATGAAAGCAACTTTCCCATGTAATCCTGAATTCCCAAGTAACGCAAAACAATACAAAATCTCCAACAAACTCTCCTAGGCTGCAGGCAATTCAATCAGTTGGAAAAAACAGTTCAGCCACAGAACAGAATATAGGTACCGTTTTTCTTTCTTTTGCCAGAAACAGATGTACCTTGTCATTAGATACATGCCAAACAACTTCGTTCTGTCTGCCAGTTATGTATGGTTCTTCTTTATACACGTACATGAGAATTATGTTCTGCATGCAACTCTTTACTTTTGTGATCTTAATTTGTCATTTGTCTTACAGGTAATAGACTAGTCTTTATTCCAGAGCCATTCTGCTTTAACAAAGGAGAATGAAAGTATCAACAGCAAAGCCTTTGTAAGGGAACTGCATTAAAATGTTCATAGTTTGTGCAGTCAGGTTGAAATAACACTCTTTGTTTGCAACACATTTATGAGTTACTGCTGATATTAAGAAATGTTCTGTTTTGAGGAAAAATGTGATTTTTTAAAACTTTTTTTAAAGAGATTTAAGTACAGCATTGACCCATATACTCTTTCTGTCAGCTTAGCTAATATTTCTAAATACTGTAGCACAGTCACATCAAAGACATAATTAGATTTATAAACATAAATCTGAACATAAACCTGAACTTCTCATTCTGATGAATTGAAGGTCAGTTCATACTCCAGTATTTGACACAACTATCCTATCTGCAATCCATTTAATGTGTTTGCATATGCCTTTTCTTTATAGCTCCTTTTTATTCTCTATGGCATCCCAAATCCCATTAAAAGTTTAAATGCAAGACTTAATGAAGGAAAGCACTAGGTAGCTGATCCTAATAATTTTCTTTCCTCTTTTTAGTGTCCTTGTAGAGATGAGCTTAGAGCAGTGATTCAGAATATTTCCTTACAAGTCACTGCAGAAAGACAGGAGATGTAATGGTAGCTGTGGCATCAATCAGCTTCCAAACCCCTTTCTGAAAACTTCAGAGCAGGACATTAAAATGTCAGCAAAGGTACTGCTGAGCAATGAACTACTAGTCTGAATAGTTCTCCACTACAAAAGAAATAAACAGTGGTAGGAAAATTATGGCCTAAGTATCAAACACACAAAAATATTACACCTTGATAATTTTTCAGACTCAGGATTATTACTATACAACTGTATTTTATAGCATTTGCTTTATAATGGGACATATTATTAAAAATATTTTTAGCATATTGCCTAGGAAGAAGTCCTCCCAGAGAGATGAGTGAAAAATGTAATTTTATTATTCCCCAGACTAAGTGACATCAGAAATGCACAAAGTGCCAAGTGCTGAGGAACATAACAAACACAACGTCTACCTTAAAAGCATTATCTGTAGCACGAGCTCAAATACACCTCATGACAGAACAAAGCTGATGCAGAACCAAACCATTCATGTCACTCACCAAATTCTTAAGCATTAATTGCTGTCTCCAAGAGAAGTGAAATATTCATTGGAAATTTTTTATGTGGAAAAATGTTCTGCTAATGAGTCCTATTTGAAGTATTTCTTGCCTTCTTGAATCAGATCATATTCAGCAACAGTTTAATACTTCACATACTTTCTGTTAAGGATATACCCTGCATTTTAATAGTGTCTATTATCTAATAGTACTTTTGCATTTTAATTTTTTATGTCTTAGAATAAAATCATTTGTAAAAGATGAGATATACCTTGGATATCAGGATTCTTAGAAAGAGTGCAAGCTCTAGCTTTCAATATGTTATCTGTCTCTACAATTTATCTCCAAAAACAAAAAAGGAAACCGTGGAAAATTACATTCACTAGTCATACTGAGGATTTCATTCTGAAAGCACAGAGATTTTGCTAGAACTGAGAATGATGTTTGCTTATTTTAAAAAATCTAACTTTCTGTTTCATTTAGAATAATGAGTTGCGCATTATCAAAGCTAGAATTGAACAAAGTAGATGTTCAACAATAACTCTATTTGTCTCATGAGACTATTCAAAATTAATTCTTAGGAGTTATGCTGCCACAACTTTACTACAGCAAGAGAAAAATGGCTTCATCCATATCTTTGTTAACCAGAGCTCAGGGGTCTGTCAAGTTAATGGGCAGATTTTACTCAAATTCTATCATACACATACAGTATCTTCACTTTGTCAAATCATGGGAAAATATATTAGTAGTAGTCAATACTTGGAGGGAAAAAAGTCATAACCTACAACAAATTTACTATGAATTATCAATCTCTAAATTTAATTTACCTTTTTATTTCCTTATGACAGATATGAAACATCTGTCTTTATAATACTGATGACCCTTTGAGTGTAGAAAAAAGTATGTGGGAGGCACTTCAAATCACTTGGATTAGACTTGCTAATAGCCAATTTTTATGTTGTAATACTTTCAGGGTTATTTTTAAAACATTCTATAGTTTTCTTTCCATTGAATAAGGAGTTGGCTCTATAATTAAATTTTCTGATATTTTTGTGGTGGAAACCTGAAATAGAAACATATTTATAAAAGATGTAAAGTCAAATACAGTTTGGCAAAAACATTATTCAGATAATTTTATTGATTTTGATTAAACTAGGTTAACTGCTGAGATGCTATTGGGATGCTATAGAAAAGTAGAGAAGTCTACTTTACAGTCCACATCAAAGGAAAAAAATGAAAAAAAAAATTAATATTTTGTCTTGACATTAGAAGGGAAATCCAATATAGTATTGTGGTGGTTTAGCCTGATGTCCACCCAGTCAAAAAATCACTCCCTCTCTTAAACTGGACAGGAGGGAGAGAAATATAACAAACATCTTGTGAGTTGAGAGAGATCACTCAGCAATTAGCGTCACGGGCAAAACAGACTCAACTTAGTGAGAAAAATATTTGATTTATTAAAGAAACAGTAAGAGCAGAGAGATGAGAAATAAAACTGTCTTAAAAACACCTCCCCTCCTCTTCCCAGGATTCCCTTCACCGCCCAGCAGCGCAGGGGATGGGAGATGGGGGTTGCGGTCAGTTTGTTACAGACTGACTTTGCCACTGCTTCTTCTCAGGGGGAGGCCTCCTCACACTTCCCACTGCTATAGTGTGAAGTCCCTCCCCATAGGAGACAGTCCCTCACGAGCTTCTCCAGCGTGGGTCCTTCCCATGGGCTGTAGCTCCTCACAAACTGCTCCAGCATGGGGCCTCCCACAGGGGCAGCTCCTCACACCCTGCCCCAGTGCGTGTCATCCACTGGGAGAACAGTCCTTCAGGGACAGATTGCTCCAGCCTGAGTCCCTCATGTTATCACAAGTCCCGCCAGCAAACCTGCTCCAGCGTGTGCTCCTCCCCCACAGGCTCCCAGGTCCTGCCAGGAACTTGCTCCAGGATGAACTTCTTATGAAGTCACAGCCTCCTTCAGGAATCCACCTACCTCCCGTGTGGTCTCCTCCATGGGCTGCAAGTGGGTCTCTGCTTCCTGGTGGTCCTCCATGGACTGCAGGGGGACAACCTGCTTCACTATGATCCTCACCACATATCACAGTGAGGGAGCCTTTTCAGTGCCTAAGCACCCTCCTCCCCCTCCTTCTCCACTGACCTTGGTATCTGAGGAGATGTTTTCACATTTTCCCTTCCTGTTGCTGCTGCAGTTTTGTAACTGTGCAACTTCTTCTCCTTCTCAAATATGTTATTCACAGAGACATTACTCACTAATTGGCCAGGCCTGGGTCAGATGCAGTGTCCAGTTTAAAATTGACTGGCCCTAACCCTGTCAGCTACAGAGAAAGCTTCTGGTAACTCTTTTTGTTTAAAGAAGCCACCCCTTTAGCCCCCTCAGCTACCAAAAAACCTAGCCCAGGCAAAACCACTACAAATATCATTGCCTGCAGAGATTCATTACAAATTATCCAGTCTGTGTGTGTGCAGTCCTGCTTCTTATTCATGTATTTGGATTTAGTGGTGGAGCAATGTCATCTGAAGTAAAGTCAAAAAAGAAAAGAGTATTTAGCCATTATTTATAGATTTTATTTCAGATTTCTAATTATTAAAAAGAAAACCCACCAATTATTCCCACTAAATTAGAACATTAAATTTTTACATCTGCTTCTGGACACACAAATACAATATAAAAGAAAGAAGACAAGAGATAAGTAAGAGTAGATCTGAAAATAGGAAAGGCAGAGAGATTAATCTGGGGGAAAGTGACTTCACCTATGTAACAGTATAACAACAGGAATAAAGTGCAATTACAAATCTGAGAATGTCTTGTGGATGATTCAGCAGAACTAAGATTTTTTAATAAATAATGTGTGAACAGATGTTTAAGTATATTCTTTTCACATTCAGTATTATATCATGGTTTTTGTTATTTCAGAAAGGTTAAAAAACCTACATACTAGACAGAAAAAATGTACCTACATTTTTTGTCTTTAACTTGTCAATACAAATAACTAACATTTCTAATTTTACTTTACATGGAAATTGGGAATTCACTGTAAGAATAAAATTAATTTCTCATTGCAACTTTCAAATTATACTATGTTTATCTGTCATACTAGGACGTCTTCCTCTCTTAATGACTTCCCCCACTCCATGCATCTATGTTGAATAAATATTGAACAACTGTTGAATAAAGGGACATCTTTTCTTTGCTTATGCAAGACTGAATGGGATATCTTGGGTCTCATTTGAGTCCTTTAGTCAATGCTATGTATTTGTCTTCCTTATTTCTGTTTAGTTTTCATTTCAAGATTATTGCACTTCTAAATCTTCCCAAAGATAGTTTATGATGAACTTAGTATTTACCACTTAGAAAAATAAAACCACGTTGACTTTCTCTTAAATGTCAAATTATTGTTGATTTCAATGTAGATAAAAATGACTAAGAACATCTCAGTCCTTTCTCAGAAAAAAAGCATCATTATTTGCCTTTATTCCAAACATTTAATCCCTTAAGTAGCAAATAACCTAGATAAGCTTGTGGGGGGTAAGATGCACTCTGAGACAAGCCTCTTGGTGATAGTAGATCATCTGTACTGTAAACTTCCCTCCACAACCTAATGTAAACTTTCCCTTTGTCACGGTTTGACATGATAGCCTTTTCTGGTAAGGGGGAAGGGGCTGTAAAGATGGCTCCTGTAAGAAGTTGCTTGCAACTATCCCCAGCTCAGAGCCAGATCCACTTCTGGGGCTGAGCCAATTAGATGTCTCTATGATCACTTTTTAAGAAGAAGCCGGAAGAGGAGATTTTTTCCTCCATCTTCTTCCTTCTTCTGCCCCTTCTTCTTCTTCTGGCTGGTGGTGGTGCAAGGAGTAGGAACAGTGAGAGAAAAAACCATGCGGACTCCAAGGTCAGTGATGAAAGAGAGGAGGAGGTGTGCTGGAGCAGAGACTCCCCTGCATTCTATGGAGAGAACTGGTGAAGCTGAGATTTATTTTCATTTCTTTAAAGGCCCCACATCAGCGGTAGAGACTCATTTTGATAATGAGCCTGCATCAGGGGCAGAGACTCATTTTGCAAAAGCTGACCCTGGACCAGGGGCAGTGATTCACTTCATTAAAGACCCCGAGCAAGGGACAGTGATTTTGGCCAGAGAAGGCCGTGTCCCGAAGGAGGGGCCCTTTATCACTATGGTCGGAGTAGGCCGTGTCCCAAGGAAGGGACCCAGTATCCACAGCTGTAACTGTGGGGAGGAACCCACGACAAAACAGCTCATTAAACTTATGCCCAGAAGAGGCCTTGTCCAGAGAGAGGGACCCTGCAACTGCAGAAACTGCAACTGTGGTGAAGAATCCACGTCAGAGATATTCACCAAGGACTGCTTCCCGTGTGAGGGACCCTGTATCGGCAGAAGCCGCAGCTGTTGGGAACAACCCACACCAGAGACGTTCGTTAAGGACTGTGTTCCGGGGGAGGAACCCCATGTTGGAGAAGGGGAAGAATGCCAGGAGTCGTCCTCATCTGAGAAGACAGAAGCGGCAGAGCCCATCTGTGAGAGACTGACCACATCCCCCACTCCCTGGCCCCCTGAGCCGTTGGAGGGGGAGAAGGTAGAGATATCAGGAGCAGTGAACTGGGCCCGGGAAGAAAGGAGGGATGGGGGACGCAGATCTTAAAGTGCTGGTTGTAATTTTCTCATCATCCTACTCCCTCTTTGCTTTTATTCTGTTCTGTTTCTTCTAGAATAAACTTTCCTACTTTCCTCTCTAAGTCCTGTACTGGAGTCTGTTTTGCCCAGAACTGTAATTGGCAGCGAGCCCTCCCTGCCCTTGTCTCAATCCACAACAACCTTGCTTATCTTTTTCCTCCCATTTTGCTGGGGCCTCCACCATCCTAACAAGCATGGGGGTGAATGGGGGCACCGAGCGAGAGACTGTCGTGGTGCTGGTGTGCTAGTTGGGCCAAACCACGACACCTTTGCACAGAACAGGCAAATGTGTTTAGTCACATCGGGTGTTTCTAATGTTAGGAGTGGTGTAACATCATTTACAGTTTTTGTATCCACTAAGACATGAGGAAACTTTTACAAGTTTTATATGCTCTGATACAACAAAGTTTTTTCTGTTTCCTTTCTTTTACTATAGTGCTTTGGAAACACTTTAGAAATACTGCATGCATAGCCAGAAGCTTGCAGACGACAGCTTGAAAGTTTCTTCTCAGAATTCATGGATTAAAACCAGGGAGTCTAAAGCAGCAAAGATTACAGCTTTTTAAAAAAAAAAAAAGTTTCCATTAATAATAAAAATTCTTTTGAAAAGACTTTTCATAAAAATATTTTAATTTAGGCACAGATCCAGAGGAGGAGTCAAGTGTTTTCTCAGGAACTGTGCTCAGTTTTCAGTGTCAGTTGTAAACTGGCATGTGATTTTCAACTCTTATACTAAAATGACAGAAATACATAGCTTGAAAGGGACCTCCAAGTAGAGAGGAATGATCACATCTCTTGATTTGCTGGCTATGTTTTCCCAATGCAGATCAGGAGGCTACTAACTTGTCTTTGTGGTAAGGGCATATTGCAGATCCATCTTCAATGCAGGTCAGATAATATTCTTTTTTTTTTCAAATTAACCTGTACCTAGGTCTACTTACAGATTTTTGTAAACTAAAAGCTTGATGTTTACATAATGAAAATAAACACAAAGAGAACAAATAGAAATTTCACAGCTCTTAAAATGTAAAGAAGAACATGTACTTTGTATTTCCACAGAACAAAATTTATCTCAAAAAAAAATAAAAAAGACAAAGAACAGGGATGGACAAAGGAAGGAAAAAGTAAAAACAGTGAGATGAAGAGGAGTAAAGTTCATCAAAATATCACATCTGAATAACTGAGGGATTGAAAGAGCAACCAAAACTGGCATCTTGACACTAGTTTTCACTTTTGCATCCATTCATAAGACCATATTTATGAAAAGGTATATTTTCATATGAATGACAAATTACATACACTGTAATACTTCAGTGGATATGTACCCTTTCTTGAAGAAGTCATGTGATACTTTCAGTATGGTTGATGTGATATCTATTGTTAGACATAGGAAAAAATTATAACAAAAACTGCTAAGTGATAGTCAATAGTGGCACTTCTGAGTAATTTCAGTCCATCAGCATTTTTACAGTTCTCTAAAAATTTATACTACATTATGTGTATATCAATAGAGTAGAAAAGCTCAGAAGATCCTGTAAATTAAGCAAAAGTGCACATGGTTTTCATACAGTTTATTTGATAATTGAATAAGAAAGAACTTTGTTTCGTAGAATCACAGAATAGTAGGGTTGGAAGGGTCCTTTAGAGATCATCCAGTCCAATCCCCCTGCAGAAGCAGGTTCACCTAGATCAGATCGCATAGGAACATGCCCAGGTGAGTCTTGAAGACCTCCAAGGAAGGAGACTCCACAACTTCTTGTGTTTCAGCTTCATCCCATTACTCCTTGTCCTGTTGCTAGCTAAAATAGAGAAAAAGGGATACCCCAACCCCCTGACACCCTCCATTTAGATATTTGTAAATGTTAATAAGATCTCCCCTCAATGTCCTCTTTTCTAAACTAAACAGCCCCAGTTCCCTCAGCCTTTCCTCTAATGAAAGATGTTCCAGCTCCCTGACCATCTTGATGGCCCTGCACTGGACTCTCTCCAGGAGTTCTCTCTCCCTCTGCAGCTGAGGAGCCCAGAACTGGACACAGAACTCCAGATGAGGCCTCACAAGGGCAGAGTAGAGAGGGAGAAGAATCTCCCTTGACCTACTGGCCACGCTCTTCTTTGATACATCCCAGGATGCCATTGGCCTTCTTGGCCATGAGGGCACATTGCTGGCTTATGTTTAGTACTCGTATTTGTAATTGTTGATCTTGCAGATCAGATTATGTCTTTTTTAGATAGTTCAGGGGTTTTGTTTTGCTTTTGAAGAGTGGAATAATTGTCCCCATCATGGCAATTATCTTTTTAGTTTTTAAGTCACCAACGAAAGAAATTCCCTTCACTCTTGGAAAATGAGTTAATACAAATAATAATGCAACATAAGTTTCAAAATCAAAGGGTCTATTCTCTGGCTATTGATTTGTAAGAGCCTGGACATTTTGCCAAAGATGACTACAGCAGTTTCTGATCCCCCATGATTACCCTTTATGCCTTGTGTTGACACAACAGTATAATTTTCAGAGGGATTGAAATGCCAATAGAAACATCTCAACCAAAATAAGAGAAACAATATCAGACTTTCTTGGAGAATCTTCTTCTACTTGTTTCATCGTGTAGCCCCGCAGATAGGGTTCAGTTTCAAAGAAGTTATTTCAGGAGTTCCAGGGATTATTAAGGCAGCTTTACCACGGCTTTACCCATGTCTCATGATGCATTTACCTCCTCTGCTCTACAAGGCCTTTTTTCCCAATTATTCCATTAATTCTAATGAAGTTGCTCAGAAAGACTGTGGGATGCCAAAGCTATGTTTGATTATACTCTCAGTCTTCCACTGAGAGTTCCAGCAACATCATTTTTAACATGCCTAACAGCCAAAATGTTTTGCCTTATAATCCAT